>NC_090648.1:417324400-417426900 GCF_040937935.1 Hyperolius riggenbachi
GCCCCGGAATATACTTACCGGCTCCTGTTGCCGCGATCCTCTCCTCTTCGTCTGGCGCTCTTCATCCCAGGACGTCTTGTCATTCATTGTGAACGTCTTCAGAGCCCCAGCTGCCCGCGCGCCTTTTCACTGCAGTCTTCGTATAGACTGCAGCCTTTCGATATACATGTGCTGCCGCCGCCATCCTTCCTAGTTACGGCGTCCTCCCCCAATGTCCTCCCTAGTTACAGCGTCCTCCCCGACGTCCTCCCTAGTTACAGCGTCCTCCCCTGACGTCCTTCCTAGTTACAGTGCCTCTGACGTCACGCGCACATGTGCGCCGCAGATCAACCAGCACAGGGCACTGTAACTAGGGAGGACGTCGGGGAAGGACGCTGTAACTATCGAGGACGTCGGGGAAGGACGCTGTAACTAGGGAGGACGTCGGGTGAGGACGCCGTAACTAGGAAAGATGGCGGCGGCAGCACATGTATATCGCAAGGCTGCAGTCTATGCTAAGACTGCGGCGAAGAGGACCGCGGGCAGCTGAGGCTCTGAAGACGTTCACAATACATGACAAGACGTCCTGGGATGAAGAGAGGAGACTGCAGCTGAAGAGGAGTGCCGCAGCTTGGACCCTGAAGACCTGCATCCTGAATGACGGGTGCCCTCTGATGAAGAAAGCCAGATGGGGGAGGAGAGGATCGTGGCGACAGGATCAGGTGAGATGTTTCATCAGGGTTTAGCTAGTGTAGTGTATTTGGTGGTGGCAGAAGGGGTTGGTTAGTGTAGTGTAGTGTAGTGTAGTAGGTGGTTACAGCAGCAGGGGTTAGTTAGTGAAGTGTAGTGTAGTCGGGGCAGCAGGGGTAAGTGAAGTGAAGTGTGGTGTGGTATAGATGGGCAGTGTAGCTTAGGCCAGTGTGGTGTAGATGGGCAGTGTAGTTTAGGGAGAAAAGGTCCATAAGACGCCCCTGCACCATAGACGCACCTAGGATTAGTTTTTTTTTTCCTCTGATTTTTGCCCCCTAAACCTAGGTGCGTCTTATATGCCGGAGCGTCTTATATTCCGAAAAATACGGTAAGTAGGGATAAAATATAAAGACAGTTAATCTAATCTTCAATTTATTTAAATGACAGCTGTTTTGATTTTCAATTCCTCATTTAAAGGAACATACACAATACGAAGCCATTACAGATGTAGCTTTAGTGACTTTTTTTTTAACCAGAAATAAGGTTTTTTTTTATTCATCACTGTAGGTCATAGCATACAATACTAAAGTCATCAAAGATTAGAGGGCATATTCTACGAAAAAAGTACTAGAACCATTCTGACCTTCCTCCCTCTACCAGTTCCTTTGACCAAATACAGGGATTGTTGTTTTTTATACTTGATCTTAGTTCAAATTGACAACTGTTGAAAACTAAACTTTATATTCTCAGGTGCATAGACTTTGTGAAACTCTGCATTATGTTTTATTAACAGGTCCAATTTTTGTCACCTCTCTTATTTCGGCCTAAGATCTTGAGCCTACTTATTGTGTACTGTTTTGTAGAAAAAGTTGATAATTGACTATGTACCTGTACTTGTATACCTTTTTCTTTATTTTTATTTTTTTTCTCCAAACTCAGATGCATTTTTGATATGGGAAGTTTATCAGCTTATGGTCTAGTCGCTTGGACGCCCAAACCAGCGCTGAAAAATGCTTTCATCATTGTTTGAGCCATACATAGTTGAAACTTTATTTCACTATATCTATGTCTATGCGTGCTTCAAAAACCATAAACTCCCCCCTTCCCTTACGCAACCCTCCCCATTCCAGAATTAACCATGTCTTACCATATCCTGTATCCCCTATATCTTAAATGAAAGGGAGGTGTAATAACCTGTTGTTCTTGCAACCGAGTATGTATACACATTCAGAAACTCTTACATTCAACCAAGCATACCCTTCCTTAAAGCGGACCCAAACCAAACATTTTTTTAATTAAAAATATTTAGTTGCACCACTCTGACACATACAAAGATAAATAAACACTCCTTCAAGCCTATGAGCATTTCAGTGCATGCTTTTCACCCTTCTCTTTGCATAGCTAGGGTTATACTGGGGGCAGCCATTAGCAATTCCTCCATTGCCGGACACCATCTACTCCACCAGTTTGCCGGAAAAATGCCGGCAATTTGAAAGGAAGGGAGGGGTTCCTCCAATAAATGTAAAATATTTTATATTTGTCATCATGCAGCTGAAAAAAGGCTGCTATTTATTATTATAATTTAGAAATTAGATTTTATTTCTGAAATCTTGTATTTTTAATTTGGGTCCACTTTAACCCATAACCCATCCATATTAACCTGGCCCAACCCACCTGACCACCCCACTTTTCCACTCTTACCCCCACTCGTGTTATACAGCGTAGCCCCTATATTATATGTATACTTATTGCTTATCCATATATTTTTTTGTAATTGACAGCCAGGTATCCCTATAGGATCTGACCCACTGAGTACAATCTAAGTCAGGTGTGTGATCTGCTGTGTCGCCGTTGATTTCACTGCCACACAACCGATCCATTCTGCTCAACCAGTCATCGAGATGGGGGGGAGTCGAGTCTTTCCATTTTTCTACTATCATTCTTTTTGCGACTTTTGTTCCTAGCTCTTTAATAAGAGCACTTTCTTTACTATCGCCTGCTTCAGATATGCCAAAAATAGCTTCACTTGGAGAAAGTTTAAAGCCCCCTTCTAGCAGGTTTTTACAAAAGCTTATTATACTATCCCAAAAGGTCTTTGATATGGGACATGCCCACCACATGTGCAATTCGGACCCGTCCTCCTGCCCACACCTCCAGCACAATTCTCTTTGTTTGGAAAATTTTTGTATACGTTCCGGGGTAATGTACCATCTAGCAATGGTCTTGTACTGGGTAAGCTGGAGATCAATATCCGGGATCATCCAATTTTTATGCCAAATCGTGAGCCATTTACTTTTAAGCGAAGGGCCGAGGTCTCTTTCCCATTTTGTACAATAGTGTGGAGTAAAATTTTGCCTTTCTCCTTGGCAAATAAGTCTATTAAGTTTGGATAAAGCTTTGTCCATTTTTTTATTAAGGAGAATATGTTTTTCAAAAATATTTGGGTCGTTCCTTAATCTGACAAACTTGAATTTTAATTTATGTATAAAACTTCTCGCTTGCATTGTACACCAAGTCTCCTTTTGCCTACGATTGTTTAATATGCCAGGTATCCCCAATGCAGGGTTTCCCCAGAGATTGATAATGCGCGTATCGGGGCTTATCGTGTTTCTGGAAAACCAGGACCTCACCAAGCCAGGCATGAACTCTGGATTCTCCCTTAAAGTGGTAAGTGGGGATGGGCCTGTGTCTTTGTGCCATTTTGAGACGAACCAAAAAAGAGTTTTTACTGTTGGTTTAATCAAAGGGTGATCCGTAGTGGCGTAAACTTTATAGATGTTTACTGGAATCCACGAGAAAATTAAATCTAAGTTACATTCGTCCTTTTCTAAGATAGACCAAGCTTTACCAGATCCAATGGGGGAAGATTCTATCTTCCAGTCCAAGACCCTTGCCAAGTGTGCACTTCTATAGTAATTTATAATGTTTGGTGCGGCTAGGCCTCCCTCCTCTTTCTGCCTAGAAATAAGTTTATAACTAATTTTACGTCTGGATTTACTCCAGATAAAATTTTGAAAAATTTTATGCCAGTTTTGAAACCATGAGTTGGGGATAGCCACTGGCAGGCTCCGCAAGAGAAAAATAAGTTTGGGTAAAACCAGCATTTTTAATATGCTGATCCTACCGATGACATTAAAACAGGGTCGATCCCATGATTGGAGTTTACCCTTGTACTCTTTAACAGTCTTAGAAAAGTTAGCCGTGAACAGGTCGTTAGGGTCTCTAGTGAGGGTAATACCAAGATATTTAATTGCTTGATCACTCCATCTACATTTACTGTGTGTTTTAATAGCATTCACGGTGTCATGTGAACAACCCAAATTCAGGATTATAGTTTTAACCTGGTTAATCTTAAAATTAGAGTGTAACGAGAATACCTCGAGAAGTTTCTCACACCTGGCGATGGATTGGATTGGTTTGATCAAAGTTAGTAATAAATCATCGGCGTAGGCAAGTATTTTAATCTCCTCCGTCTTTGTTTTAACTCCTTTAACCATGTTGTCATTCTGAATTAGTTGTATAAATGCTTCTAAACTAAAATTGAAGAGCCATGAAGACAATGGGCAACCTTGCCTAACCCCATTCTTAATATTGAAAGTATTGGATACGGATCCGTTTATATTGACGCCTGCACTTTGATTGATATATAATTTCTTTATTCTGTTTATAAAGTTCCGGCCCAAACCCAATCTTTCCAATATAGCAAAGACAAATTCCCTTGATAGACGGTCAAATGCCTTTTCTGCATCTACTGCAACCATAACTGCTTCTATTTTTCTCTTTTTACAAGTATGGATCAGATTTGTTGCAGCGTAGATATTGTCTTGAATTTGGCTATTTTTGACAAAGCCCGATTGTTGTTTGCCCAGAATTCTATCGGCAACCCTGGTCAGTCTATTTGCCAATATTTTTGCATAGATTTTCACATCGCAATTTAATAGTGAAATTGGCCTAAAGTTTGCACAGTCTAAATTTGATTTCCCTTCTTTAGGGATTAGTGTTAGTATATCTTGGTTAGATTCTTTTGAGAAGGTAGCAGTTCCTTCTTTGTTATTGACCAAGTTGCAGAAAAGAGGGGCCAAAATATGAGCAAAGTGCTGATAGAATTCTATGCAGTAACCGTCAGGGCCCGGGCTTTTCCCCTTCTGAAGCTTAGACACTGTTTCCAGAAATTCACTTTCAGTCACTGGTGTTTCGAGCATTTCGCGGTCACTGTTATCTAAGACAGGTAGGTTAATATTTTCTAAATATTCTCTTGTGTTTGTGGGTTTTGGTATGTCAGTGTTGTATATACCTTCAAAGAAACTAGAGAATATCTTACCTATGGTTTCGGTGTCCTGAACAATGCTTCCATCTTGATTTTTTATTTGGTGAATGAAGTTATTTCTTTGTTTTTTGTTGAGTAGGTCTGATAGTATTTTACCTGGTTTGTTCTTCCCGTGTATGAACTGTTTTTTTAAATTTTTGTACTCCTGTGAACATTTGTTATCAAGCAACTGATTTAGTTCTGTCTTAATCTTTGTGAGCTTAAGCAAAGTTTTAGATGAGGGCCAGATTTTATGTTCTGCTTCTTCTGATTGTAGGTGGGCCAGAAGCTCAACAATCCTTTTCTGTTTTGCCTTTTTTTTCCTATTACTTACCAGAATCAGAACTCCTCTAGATACACATTTTAAAGTGTCCCAGAGGATCAATGGTGACGTTACAGACGTCAAATTGAATTTAATAAATTCATTTAATGACTCAGCTATCTGACGTCTGGTGTCTTCTTCCTCTAGTAACGTTTTATCTAGTCTCCAGACTTTTTTCTGAGGTGATTTAAGGCCTAAATAGATTGTCATAATTACGGGGGCATGGTTTGAAAAAGTAATATGGCCAATTGAGACGTCAGAAACTGAAGTGATACGATTTTCAGGGACTAGGAAGTAGTCTAGCCTGGAATAGTTTTGATGTACGCTAGAGAAAAAAGTGTAGTCTTTTTCGTCTAGATTTTTAATTCTCCATATATCGACAAGTTTTAAGGTCTTGAGTTCATTTTTGAGATTAGCAATGTCACGTTTGGGAATACATGATAGCCCTTTGGAGGTATCATATTTGGGATCAATCGTGAGGTTAAAATCCCCACCAATAACGGTTAAACCAACTGCTTTATCTTTGACTTTATGGAGGAAGTTAGTCAAAAAGGCCACTTGACCTTTGTTGGGGGTATACACATTAGCTAATGTTATTTGTCTGCCATTAACCGTCCCCAACACTATCAGTTCCCTGGCTTCTTTATCTTTGTATACGCGATTTATACAGAAGTCCATCCCAGATCTTATTGCAATCGCAACTCCGCATGTTTTTTTTTGCTCATTGAAGTTAATGATCCATTCTTTATATCTTTTGTCAAAGAATCTCGGGGTTTTTCCCTTTTGAAAATGTGTTTCTTGAATAAAGGCTATGTCAATTTTATTCTTTATTAATTCATCAATAATTCTTCTACGTTTACATCCGGAGTTGGCACCTTTAACATTAAGTGTAAGAATTCTTAATTTATCAGTCATATTAAAGGTTTATTTATTAAGGCCAGAAGAGAAGGGAGTACACTCTGTACAGGTTGCGCAAGATGGAGCAGAAGGGCGGGACCGCGTCGACAGATCAGGTCAGAATAAGCAACAACACACTCGTACATACCATTCAAAGACTCACATCCATTCAACCTTTCGACAAACAAGCCAGTCTTGTCCGGGTTGACAACTAAGAGTTGCCGTAGAGTACCGGACTTTCCTGTTCCAATATTGATTGATATCAACTGGAACAGAGCCCCGCTTATCAGGGAAGATGCCTACAATTCCTCCTATTTGGTAATATGTTTAGAGCGGTGAGGGAAAGTGCAAAAAGGAGAGAAGGGAGAACAAACATAAAAAAAAAATAACATAACAAAATTACTATGCGTTTTAAATGTCCTCCCATCCTGGGATCGTCACCAATGGTAGGCCGAGGTTGTTTAGGAACTTTTGCGGTGGTTCTCCATCATTAAGAATGCATGTCTTCCCATCAATCGTGGCTCTCAGGGAAAGAGGGAAACCCCACTTATAGATTCCCCCCTTTTGCTTGATTTTTTCTAGCAATGGTTTCAGTAGTCTCCTACGATCAATTGTTCTTTTGGACAGGTCTGGGAATAGCTCGATTTTCCATTCGTTGAACTTAAGAGAACCTAGGGCGCGTGCTTTAGTTAGAATCTGTTCCTTTTCATGAAAAAAGTGCACTCTGCATAGGACGTCTGTGCGTTTGAAGCTTGAGATTTCTTTTTCTTTACCAATTCTGTGGATTCTATCGATTATGATGCCTGATGGTGAGTCGTTGCCGGTTATCTCTTTAAAAAGCCTTGCGGCAGTTTCATGTAAATCCTTGGAGGGAATCGATGAGGGGAGCCCACAAATTTTAATGTTGTTCCTACGGCTCCTATTCTCCAGGTCGTCTATTTTATGCGTAAGATCTTTTAATACCTTTTTATGTGTTGCGATCTCTGCATTATAAGATCCAACATGTTTAGTATTCTCTTCTGAGTTTTTTTCCAAGATGCCTACCCTATCAGACAACTGTAACATTTCCTCCTTAATCGATTTGAGCTCGCTGCTCATAGCGTCTCTTATTGAGGATTGAACTGTTTCCACCACCGTTTCCTTAATCTTTACCGTGAAGTCCTCCAACATCCTTTTTATTTTTTCGTCATAGAACGTTTCACTGGGATTTTCGTAAGCCGCGGTTGTCTGGCTAGGGGCGGTTGGCTGAGCTTGCGGGTTAGCAGCTGCAGTTGTAGCGTGTGTTTTTGTGGGTTTTGCTGTTTGTTGAGAAGCGTCACAAAGTTCAGAAATTTTTTTTATATGTTTATTTATGTCTTTTGGTGTTACAGACCCCTGTGGGCCCAAAATTCCTGTATTTTGCTTTAGAGGAGTTAGTGCGGCCGATGGTTTATCGTTGTTCATCTTGCCAAGTTTTGATGTGTCAGAGATAATATGAAAACCAAAGTTGCTGAGACCTTTCTCTTTGTCTGTTTGCCTTACTTTCTGTCTCTGTCTAGTCCCAGCTGCCATCTGCCACTGACCCCCACAATAAGTAGAAGAGTGTGGGCCTTCTAATTACGTTTAAAAAGTAGTTGGTGGTAGTGGAGTGGCTCTGTTTATCGCGGAAAAGAGTCAGAGAGAAAAATTAGAAAATTAGAAAATTTAAACTGCCAGAGCCTGCTACATTCACTCACATTAGTGTAGCAATTTACCAATGACAGCAATATAGTGGCGAAAGCAAGGAGATCAACCGCTGCAATAAAGTAGGGGTGCCAGCTTAATACAGTTGCTATGCAAATAGTATCAGGCACCAGCTGATAAACAGAGACAACATCAAACAACTGTTGATAAGCAGAGATGGCATCAAGCATCAGTTGTATACAGAGATGGAGTCAGGCGTCAATAGAGGCAATTAGGCAATTAAGCAATACAGTTGCCATGCATTAGTTTCAGTAAATGCAATAGTATCAGGCATCATTGTTAAACAGAGATAGCATCATGCATCAAGCAAACCTTGAAAACGCAGAGATAGCATCAAGCATCAGTTGTGTGTTGAAATAGAATCAGTAGATGCAATAAGGCAGAAGGTACAGCAGAGACAGAGCAAGGAAACATTTTGTAAGACGGCTCATGCAGATGAGTGCTGAACAGGGTTATACTACACCAGATCAGATGCGGAGGGGATGTTCACGATCTCTGCTTGACCTCTGCTTGATCTCTTAATAGCTATTTCTGACCAGCAGACAATCTGGAACGCTGGCAAAGTAAATACTCTCAGTGGCGTACCCAGGGGGGGGTTACCGATGCCCAGAACCTCCCCCTGCTGCAGGGCTAATCCTGGCTGCTATAGTCTTTTTTTTTACTTTAAAATTTCCCCTTAGTACTCCTCTACCCCATCAGCCTTCGCCCTAATCCCCCCTCAGTTCCACAAGGCAGAGGCAGGCAGGTGAATAGGAACTATTTTTCCACAGCGTAAGGACACACTGTCCTCACCAGCCGACAATAAATCTTTAGTACCGGCTGGAGAGAGAGAGCGGAAGCACTCGCAGAGGGAGGATGTCAGCACTGCAGGGGGCTGTGCCTGTGACAGCCGTACAGAGGTGAGAGAGTGGAGGAGTCAGCTCCAGGCACCAGGGCTCTTTAGCACAAAAACAGTCCAGGCTTGTGTGCACTGTGCAGGACTCTACTCATGTTTCCCCAGCACTCTGCTTCCATTAGGATGCAGGCTCTGCCCCGCCCTCTATCTTTTCCCGGCTGCAGAGACCAATTTGAAAGTGAGCTTCTAGCTCTGGCTGCAGTGACATGCTGTGTGACATGCTGTGTGACATGCTGCTGCCCAGCAGCAGAGTGAGGAGCAGAGGAGAGACTGATGCCAGATGTACGGGCTCCAGTTCTAACATGGCATCAGAGAGAAGGTGTGTGTGTGTGGAGGGGGGGAGGGGGGACATATACTTGTGTGTTGTCCATTGCTGTGTTTCTGAAAGTTTCACAAGGACCTTGCAAAGTGTCACTATCCCTTGATAGTGAGGTGAGGTGTCACTATCCCTTGCAATACTGATCACAATGATAATAGTGTACAGGGCAGTCTGCTATTGCAGAGATCAGTTGTACTGAGCATTGTTATGAAGGCTGATATTTGTACTGTGTGAGGTCCTGACTTGTTTATTGTAACCTCACTTGTCTGTGGCTGCCAGGAGGATTCTAAGTAGTCATCTCTCCTGCCCCCCTCCCCCCAAACCTGATATCTCCCTGTCTCTCTCTCTCTTTCCCCTGTGTCACCTCTACAGGATCTGACTATATATGCTGGCTAGCTACAGGGGGATCTGATGATATACACTGGCTAGATACAAGTGGGAAACTGGCTATATACACGTGGATCTGACTATATGCACTGGCTATATAAAAAGGAGATCTGGCTATATGCAGGGGGAATATGACTATGTACACTGGCTATATACAAAGGGGATCTGGCTATATGCAGGGGGAATATGACTATATGCACTGGCTATATAAAAAGGAGATCTGGCTATATGCAGGGGGAATATGACTATATACACTGGCTATATACAAAGGGGATCTGGCTATATGCAGGGGGAATATGACTATGTACACTGGCTATATACAAAGGAGATCTGGCTATATGCAGGGGGAATATGACTATGTACACTGGCTATATACAAAGGGGATCTGGCTATATGCAGGGGGAATATGACTATGTACACTGGCTATATACAAAGGGGATCTGGCTATATGCAGGGGGAATATGACTATGTACACTGGCTATATACAAAGGGGATCTGGCTATATGCAGGGGGAATATGACTATGTACACTGGCTATATACAAAGGGGTTCTGGCTATATACAGGGGGAATATGACTATATACACTGGCAATATACAAAGGGGATCTGGCTATATGCAGGGGGAATATGACTATATACACTGGCTATATACAAGGGGATCTGGCTATATACCCTGGCTATATACAGGGAGGATCTGGCTACATATACTGGCTATATACAAGGAAGATCTGACTGTATACACTGGCTATATACAAGGGATCTGCGTATATACACTGGCTATATTTTTTTTGAGTAGATACAAGGGGGATCTGGTGAAATACAAGGGGGAATGTACTGAACGGGGAGTCATCTGGCTATATACTGTAAATAGGAATCATGTGGTTACCTATCCTACCTGGGGATCATCTAGCTACATACACTGTAAATGGGAGGAGAGGAGGCTCCTCTCGCTACCTGTGAGATAAATGGGGGGGTCATCTGGTCACTTATACTAAAGGGAGGGGGTAATTTCGTTATCCATAATAAAGGGGGGTGATCTGGCTACCTAATCACTGCCACATTATATACATTTTGGTGAAACACTACTGCATCATGTGTATTTTGAAGGGAAACACTGCGCATTGTGTGTATTTAGTGGGCAAACGCATGCGCGGTAGTGTGCGGCTTGCCGTAAGAGACCTTTCAGGAACCCCCCCCTTGAAAATCCTGGGTTTGCCCCTGACTCTGACATTCTGCGGCAGGAAGGTGAAGGGTGGTGAAGGAGTGATTTAGATGCTGCTACTCCAGTCCTTCCCTCCACGCTCTTTGCTGGTCTCCTTAGGTAAATAAACAGGCAATAAACAGGCAGCCTTCTGTTAATTAACCTCTGCAGTTCGTGCGCACACAGTCTGAAGCAGGTATCTCCTCAGGGAAGCTTGACTCATGGACGGCAGTGAGTTATAGTGACACAGACAGAAGCTCGAAGCTCGAACAGCAGCTTAATTGGACGCCTAATCATCTGGCTCAGGAGTCCGTCTCAGCAGACCAGCGTGCACAGCAGCTCAGCATCGTTACACATTGCTACTCAGAGACTCCGCTCTGCTCTGGAGCAGGAAACAGGAAGAGGAAGTGAGGCAGCACCTGACACTACGGGGCGGATCTCACACACACATCTCCATCACATGAGATCAATGTTTTTGCAAATTTTAATGCTTCAAAGCATTTTTTCTTTATAATTGAAATAAAAATAGTGTTACCAAAAAAAAAAAAAAAAAAAAAAGATTAGAGGGCATATTACAATATAGTAAAAGGAGAGGCACAGTACAAAGGTCAACAGAAGTAGTATCGACAAGGCAGTAATAAGCATCAGCAGGGTAATGCACAGGAATCCTTCTGTATAGCTTTAGAAGGGAAATCCTCCAATATGAAACTGATACAGCAGCTCACTGTTTAATTTTGATTGTCTGCAGTAACTATATAGCCCTCTTCATTGCTGTAATTGTTGTTTTTGTCTACAGTTGTCCCCATTTTGTTTGCCTGATGAAGCAGGCTTGACCTGCGAAACGCATTGCACTGTTTGGGGTACCGTGAAATAAATGTATTGATTTATATGAAGACAGGATCTCTTGTCTGCTTTCGGGAGGCAAGCCCACCACTTCCTTCCAAGCATTTTTAAAGTTTTTACCAACTTTTATCCTGCTGGCGCCTCTGTTCCATATCTAAACATTCTGTATAGCTTTGTACACAATACAATTTATGCTTTCAAGTATACTGTTAAAAATCAACAATTTAAGATATGTACTTTAGTGCCATCTTTAATTACAGCTACCAAACTACTTTCTGATTTAGAAAAGCAGTGATATATGTTTTTTTTTTACTTCAGAGACAGTCTACGAAAGATGGTCCTCCTGCCCTAACTTTGTCCTCTGGGGTTGGAGATCAATGAACAAAGTGGTGGTACTGTGTGGTGGATCACTCAGTCAGTTTCCTGAATTGGAAGAGTGAAGTTGTCTAACCCCATTTATGCTAGCCTGTTTAGTTTATCATGATAGCTGATTTTGTAGGTAGAGTCTTAAGAAGGTTAATTGGACATTGGAAAGTTGTAGACCATACAAAAATAACAAGTTAATGGGTCTGAAATCTATCCATCAATGGAAATAAGTCTTTGGATTTGGTCTCCACCATCAGCTTAGCATGCCAACAGCTAGGTTCATAGATTCCCCTTTGTTTTGCTACCCATTAGAAGTTGGGATTGTAGATATTTACCAAAGGATTTGGATCATTCATCTAGTTGTAACCCTAGCATCAACAGCAATGGACATTCATCTAGTTGTGATCCTAGCACTAACATCAATGGATGTTCTGGCGGATATGCTATATAGCAACGTGCTGAGATTAGAAGCTGACAAAACAAGCTGCTTTGATATAGCCCCAGATCTACTGACTAAGTACATACTAACCTTGTGGTCCCAGTGCTGGGCACAATAACCAGGAATAGCTAATCCAAATGTTTGCTAACAATTACTTCACTTTAAGGCACAGTGCATGAGTTTAATTAAATAAAATATTTAAATAAACCTTAATTCAACATTTTCTAATGTTATATCTAACATACGTTTTGAAGTATTTTACAAATCAGATTATTTCATATATAGGGAAATACTAACTTCTAACAAGAGGCATCATGCAATATTAAGTTAATTATACTTAAAAAATGGAGGTAGACTTATCTTCTAATAGAAAAAAAGAAATAAATACATACAGTGCATATAGACTTTTATTTACAACCAGCTTAATTAGGTTTGAAAAGTCTGGAACTATGCAATTTATCTATCTATCTATCTATCTATCTATCTATCTATCTATCTATCTATCTATATATATATACACACACTCACCTAAAGGATTACTAGGGACGCATGTTCAATTTATCATTAATGCAATTATCTAATCAACCGATCACATGGCAGTTGCTTCAATGCATTTAGGGGTGTGGTCCTGGTCAAGACAATCTCCTGAACTCCAAACTGAATATCAGAATGGGAAAGAAAGGTGATTTAAGCAATTTTGAGCATGGCATGGTTGTTGGTGCCAGATGAGCCAGTCTGAGTGTTTCACAATCTGCTCAGTCACTGGTATTTTCACGCACAACCATTTCTAAGGTTTACATAGAATGGTGTGAAAAGGCAAAAACATCCAGTATGCGGCAGTCCTGTGGGCGAAAATGCATTGTTGATGCTAGAGGTCAGAGGAGAATGGGCCGACTGATTCAAGCTGATAGAAGAGCAACGTTGACTTAAATAACCACTCGTTACATCCGAGGTATGCAGCAAAGCAGTTGTGAAGCCACAACATGCACAACCTTGAGGCGGATTGGCTACAACAGCAGAAGACCCCACTGGGTACCACTCATCTCCACTATAAATAGGAAAAATATAGGCTACAATTTGCACGAGCTCACCAAAATTGGACAGTTGAAGACTGGTAAAATGTTGCCTGGTCTTATGAGTCTCAATAGAGTCAGAATTTGGTGTAAAAAGAATGAGAACATGATGATGCCTTGTTATCACTGTGCAGGCTGGTGGTGGTGGTGTAATGGTGTGGGGGATGTTTTCTTGGCACACTTTATAGATTCATCAGATTCGCACCATCTAAAAGTTCTTTTATTAAGTAATATTGGTTAAAACATAATAAAAATTGTGGGTATCTGTAGGTAGATGACGCACAGGCGTTTCGGGCTGCCTCAGTCCTTTTTCAAATCATGACAGACCCACAATGAAAGTACAATGATTCAAATTACTTATAAAGGTCCAGAGTGGACCACATAGAGAACTGATCATTTGCATACATGCAAATGTATATAACAGCATGCACCAATCATAGTGCACCCTATAATACATCGTTGTCTCAACCATATATGTTACAAAAAACATTCACACAGAGGTAATCACCTTATTATAAATCATATTATAACTCATAGGACACTCACCAATAGGTCCATCCAGGTAAAGAACCTGGAAAAAAACAAATATCTTTTGCGTCATCTACCTACAGATACCCACAATTTTTATTATGTTTTAACCAATATTACTTAAAGAGAGTCTGAAGCGAGAATAGATCTCGCTTCAGACCTCATATATAGCAGGGGCACGTGTGCCCCTGCTTAAACGCCGCTATCCCGCGGCTTAACGGGGGTCCCTGTCCCCCCAAATCCCCTCCGTAATGCGGGGGAGCGCTTCCGCATTGGGGCAGGGCTAACTGCCGCAGCCCTGCCCCATGCGCGTCTGTCAGACGCGTATCTCCGCCTCTCCCCCGCCCCTCTCAGTCTTCCTTCACTGAGAGGGGCGGGGGAGAGGCGGCGATGCGCGTCTGATAGACGCGCTGGGAGGCAGGGCTGCAGCCGTTAGCCCTGCCTCCAGGAAGAAAAAAACCTACGACCAACTTGCGACCAAGGTTTGCGGGGGGTGGGTTGGGGGGACAGGGACCCTCGTGCAGCCGCGGGATAGCGGTGTTTTAGCAGAGGCACATGTGCCCCTGCTATATATGAGAGCTGAAGCGAGATTTAGTCTCGCTTTAGTGTCTCTTTAATAAAATAACTTTTAGATGGTGCAAATCTGATGAATCTATATTGCTGTGTCTTGTGACTCCAAAGACGATTCCTGCACATCTACTGTAATCCATTGGTGCGGTGACGACTGTGGATTTTGGATATTGACGGGAGTACCGTTAACTGCACGATGGAGGACCTGGGAACACAGGCATCAAGTAAATCCTTTGCTTATTCTAATCAACAAGCTGCCAGCATTGTTGCATCAGTCCCCAGCAGTGGAGGTTTCCTCAAAAAACCTGACTTAAAGGTGACCAAACGTGAATTGGAAAGCTTAAAGAAAAAATATGTAGAGTTGGAATTATATGCCAAGACTCTTGTGGAGTACTATAAAGAAGGGAAGATTCCCAGAAATATTAGAGCACAAGTTGTACCAATTCTGTTCCCCAAAAATACCGATTACTGTGGACGTTGGGAGTTCATTTGGAATCGTGCAGCCTTTGATGCCATATTATGTACACTGGAAGAAATTATGAAAGAACTACCTCTCTTGGATAAAAAAATCTCCGCATTGACAATTACCTTAGCTGAGATGATGGAGAAAGAGGAGTTTGATGCGATGAGGCAACAAATGACACGTACTGTCAAAGAGTACGAGGTTTCTTTGGAGGAGCTAAAACGGAGTAAGTTCCATAGAGACTCACAGGATTACTCAGTGGGCTATGTCTACAGATGGCAAAGGGGACCAGGTGAAGGTCCACCTAGACAACCTAAGTATGGCAGACCAAAGAACCCGAAAAAGCATTCGAAACCCCGTGTTCCTAAGGAGGGTGGGGACCAACCATCCTCTGATTTTTTACCAACAACAGACGAACAGTCCGGGCAGTCGGACAGCACAAGCGGAGGGGAGGAAAAAGATATCAAAGGCAAAGGCAAAGGGAAACAGAAAAAAGAGCACAAGATGCAATTGAGAAGGGGAAGATAATCCCGGTGAACTTGGTGGTGAACATTTCATCTTACACATTATCAGAGGCTGAACATCAGCTTCTGAATCGAGGACTTTCCTTTTGCCCCACATATTTTCCCGATTTTTTCACACTGGACTTGGAACTAACTAGATTTTTTAGATCTTTGAAACTCAAACAGTTTTTCAGTCATGGTGTTTTTGGCAACCGTAATTGGAGGCAGGATACTGAATCTGATTGTATGCGATTGAAAGAATGTGGGTTAAGGAATAAGAGTAACTTTACCCCGACTTCACATGGAGTCATTAACACATACATAGAGAAAGTATCCACTGAGATTAAGAGTTTGAGGTCGAATTTTGAGAGTAAAAAAATTAAGAATATCACTAACAATCTTTCCCTACAGGAACGGAGAGCGATACAATCTTTGTCACACAATAAATCCATTATAATAAGAGCAGCAGATAAGGGTGGAGCTGTGGTTATTATGAATAGAGTGCAATACAGGAATGAGATTTTGAAACAACTTGATGATGTAGAGGTATATGAAAAGATCACCTATGATCCCACTCCCCTTATCAAACAACAGATTAGTACGATGTTGGATGAGGCGGAAGCCAACTGTATTATTGATAGGGACCTTAAAAAATTCTTGTATAGGGAATCCCCTAGGATTCCGATCCTGTATACCCTTCCCAAGATACACAAATGTTTAAAGGAGCCTCCAGGACGTCCGATAGTGTCAGGGATAGATTCTGTTTTTTCTAACATTTCAATTTTCCTTGACAGGGTCCTACGGCCTATGGTTGTCAATTTGGATTCATACCTGAAGGATACACAGGACTTTTTGAACAGCATCTCGGGGATCACGAATCTTGGGGATGACACTCTGCTGGTCACCATGGACGTGAGTAGTCTGTACACCGCTATACCCCATGATGGGGGTTTAGAGGCGGTTGATTTTTTCTTGATGCTTTGCACAGATTATAACACCAAACAGAAAAGGTTTTTGCTTAGATTGTTAGAACTCATTTTGAGAAACAATTATTTTTTGTTTGAGTCGACTTTTTATGTGCAGCGCAGGGGCATGGCGATGGGCTCGAACGTGGCCCCCTCATATACAAACCTTTTTATGGGTTTGTATGAGGAGGCTTTTGTTTACTCCAACTCTTTATTTTGCAGACATGCGATTACATGGAAACGTTATATAGATGATATATTTTTGATTTGGGTAGGGCCACGTTCGAGCCTGGATGCCTTTGTGTCTGAGTTGCACATTAATTGTTCCACCATTAAGCTCACTGTCCATGCTGACCAGAAGAAGGTCAATTTTTTGAATACATGGGTGATAAAAAGTGGGGGATCTCTTATGACAGATTTATATGTGAAAGAGACGGATAAGAACTCAATTTTACATTTTACCAGTTTCCATCCCCCACATGTGAAATACAATATCCCGATGAGTCAATTCAAAAGGATTCGGAGAATAGTGAGTGACCCCCTAACAAGAGACTTAAGATTGGAAGAAATGAGATATAAATTCCTAGCCAGAGAGTATCCTCAGGTATGTTTACAAGAAGATTTCAAATTTAAATCTAGGAGTCAGGTTACCACGAGGAGGAGGGGCACTAAATTGGAGAACGCGGAAAGAATTCCGTGTGTGACCACTTATAATGTACTGTCTGAGCATGTGGGGCAGATCATTAACAAATATTGGCCTATTCTTAAACAGGGTCTACCCACAGTCAGGGAATTCCATGATTGGCCCCTGCTATCATACAAGAAAGCCCCTTCCTTACGGGATAGATTGGTTAAAAATGATCTGGGTCCAGAAAGAGGGATGGGTTGTGGAAATAAGGGGACCTATCCATGTTTGAAATGTCATTTATGCAGCTATATAATAAAAGGTGACACTTTTACCCACCCCAGCCGGGGGACTAAATTTAAGATTGGGGGTCGTTTTGATTGCGACTCCAGATACGTTATTTACTTACTAAAATGCCCCTGCGGGCTAGGATATGTGGGTAAAACAACGCAGGCGATTAAGGATCGCATTGCGTCCCACAAGTCCAATATTCGTAACAAGAACATGGACTTGTCTGTTTCGGAACACTTTTGTACTCACAATCACACTGTGGCACAATTGAGGGTACAGGTAATTGAGGGGATTCCATATCCACGAAGAGGGGGTAATAGGGAGAGAATGCTGGCCCTAAGAGAAAATTATTGGATCAATAGACTTGATACATTGGTTCCTAAAGGTCTTAATAGAGATTATGATCTGACAAATTTAATCTGAGCTGTTGTAGGACTTAAATATGTTGTAGAACATTTTACAGGGGTGTTACTATGGGGGACACTAGATTGGCAGAATTGAGTCCATTTGTAATTTATCCATTAGGTGGACGTTATGTTTTATATATACACATATGTGACCTGCCATCCTGGTGTCTCTGAAGGGACACATTAGGCATGCTACCTTCTGCCCGCACGGACACATGGCTAATTTGTATATGGGGCGTGGTTTTTCCCCCACCTCGCGTTGTGCAATATGCGAGGTGGGTGGAGACATTATGTGAATTGAGTAGCTCACTTATACGGAGTTCCGGAGTTTTGGTCTCCTAGCAACTATAGTTTTAGGCGGACGTTGTAGGCGATACAGTGATTGGTGAGTGGATGACATGTGATATGGAGGAGTCCGATCACGTGTCCCGCTGCCAGTCTAGTAGCGGACGCAGTAGGCCCTTCGCCAATTGGCCGCTGCGACTCTTTGCCTCATTGGATTATTTGGACATGTGATGCGGAAGACTCCGATCACGTGTCCTTTGCCTGTTCTTTAGCGGACGCTGTCGGACAACTGATGTTTGGCTAGTTCACTATTACACGCTTCGTACTTTTGGCCATGGGTGCAGCGGTGAGTGGGACATGCCTTCTGATTGGTGCTTAAATTTCAGGCCTGCGGCGGATGCTGTAGGCTTGATGTTCATTGGACACAATGATCCTTTTTGGAATATTTGGTTTTTTCCAGGTTCTTTACCTGGATGGACCTATTGGTGAGTGTCCTATGAGTTATAATATGATTTATAATAAGGTGATTACCTCTGTGTGAATGTAATTTTGTAACATATATGGTTGAGACAACGATGTATTATAGGGTGCACTATGATTGGTGCATGCTGTTATATACATTTGCATGTATGCAAATGATCAGTTCTCTATGTGGTCCACTCTGGACCTTTATAAGTAATTTGAATCATTGTACTTTCATTGTGGGTCTGTCATGATTTGAAAAAGGACTGAGGCAGCCCGAAACGCCTGTGCGTCATCTACCTACAGTACAGATACCCACAATTTTTATTATGTTTTAACCAATATTACTTAATAAAAGAACTTTTAGATGGTGCGAATCTGATGAATCTATATTGCTGTGTCTTGTGACTCCAAAGACGATTCCTGCACATCTACTGTAATCCATTGGTGCGGTGACGACTGTGGATTTTGGTTCTTGGCACACTTTAGACGCCTTAGTGCCAATTGGGCATCGTTTAAATGCCACAGGCTACCTGAGCATTGTTTCTGACCATGTCCATCCTTTCAGGACCACCATGTACCCATCCTCTGATTGCTACTTCCAGCAGGATAATGAACCATGTCACAAAGCTTGAATTATTCCAAATTGTTTTCTTGAACATGGCAATGAGTTCACTGTACTAAAATGGCCCCCACAGTCACCAGATCTTAACCCAATAGAGCATCTTTGGGATGTGATGGAACGGGAGCTTTGTGCCCTGGATGTGCATCCCACAAATCTCCATCAACTGCAAGATGCTAACCTATTAATATGGGCCAACATTTCTAAAGAATGCTTTCAGCACCTTGTTGAATCAATGCCACTAAGAATTAAGGCAGTTCTGAAGGCGAAAGGGGGTCAAACACGGTATTAGCATGGTGTTCCTAATAATCCTTTAGGTGAGTGTATATACCGGTAATAGATCTAGACTTCATACATCTAATAAAGTGGTTTTTTTTTTTATCTCAAGAAACATGTTGTGGAAAAAAAATGGATCTATGTTTGTATTCATTTGTTCCTATTAAAGGATACTGTAAGTTTACCCCCATTTTTATACTCTTTTTGTAATACCTTTTTTTTTCTTTTCTTTTACCTGTTAGTGTTTAGTATTAGTCTTCCCAGGTTGCCTCCCTAGGAGAGGGATCCAGTTATACTGGGTGTCCACTTACTCCAAACCCCCTGTGGGTCTAAAAGTGGTTTCCTACATTGGAGGCGACCTAAACCATGTGAGTTGTTTGACTTCCCTATCCTATGTTCTTTACAGTATGTCATCTATCCTCCTTTTTGATTTTACTTAAGAAAAAGCTATTTCAATTAGAAATCTATTCCGGCACCGTTGTAAAAATTATGTTCCATGCAGACTAGTTTATCAATAAATGTTGTTAATACTAAAGAAAACCATACCTTGTAAATAATATTTCACAATATTTTATTTTGGAGCGTTTTCTCATCTCGGTGTACCGAGATGACACTGTTGTGTTTCTGGATCTTCAAAATAACTAAATATTATCAAAGAGATGATCGGTTCATTTTGCAGAATTCTTATTGAGAAAAAAATCACAGGGAAGCATGTGCATGATTTAATCAGATGACTATTTGTAAATTTTTGATTGTTGGTTGCAGTCATGTGATGTAAATCACATGCTTATCCGTGATTTTTTCTGGAGGCGAATTTCTGTTGAATAACATGGTAATCTATAATCATCAATAGATACTTGATGTAATCAAGATATTTAGTGCTGTTTATATTTGTTTTTTCACTCATGTGCACAATTGTAATTTGTTTAGTTCAGAACACAAAAATGTACAAAAAAGGCTACACCCGTATTACAGATTTTTTCTTTTTGCATATCTGAACATACAAGTTGTCCCCTCCATCATCTCACAACCCTGCAGTTACCAAGCCCTCCCGGAAACTGCTTCTCCCATAAAATCCTCCTGTCGGGTCATCTTTCATCACTCTCATATCCAAGACTTCTTTCTACTATGAGCTCTCCTTTGGAACTCTCTCCTATGCCTTGTCTGTCATGCACTGAGCCTGGAAACCTTTAAACTGCAACATTTTTTTAAAAGAATTAAAAACTAACTTTTTAAAATAAATATTAATAATAATCTGTGTTTCTATCACAGATCCATGTCTTCTTCTCCCAGAGTATTATATACAGGAGTAAGGAGTCAATTAATTTACTTCTAGTGGATAAGATGTTCAAGGCTTTTTGTCAGACATATGAGTAATGTTGACATACACAAAAATAGGTTGTTGGAGTGGTGGGTAAGAAGCAATTATAGATGGAACAAGAAGCAACATAATGAAGACGTAAAAGCTACAGAAAGTTTGGTAGTTTGTATTTGAATCCCATGAGTGGGGTGTGCACTTTCTTGCAGGTAAGCACTCATCTATTTTTAAGTAGCGCTGTTCATTTCTTTGCTATGTTTGATTGATTTATTTCTGGTCAGCTGCTCCCACTTGATAGTGTTTCTTTGGTGTATATGCAGAGCCTCTGTTTGGGTTCAAGGTGCGTTTGTAGTTTCTGGGGGGGCTCAGCGCATCTCTGAGCTGAGGCCATTCAGAGGCGGCCTGGTGATGCGCTGATCCCACTTTTTTTGCGCAATTCTTAATTTTACTGGTAGCGCGCCCAGGCTATGCATATGCATAGGTAGAATTTAGTTAGTGTTAGGTCCCCTCCCATGGAGGAAAGACTTCTTCGACAGTGGGAGGGACAAGTACCTAACAAATTGCATGCAAGGTGTTAGTGGAAACTAACATCCTCCAAGTGGTAGACAGGTCATGTGTATGCTCATTGTGTATTTGAATCCCATGAGTGGGGTGTGCACTTTCTTGCAGGTAAGCACTCATCTGTTTTTAAGTAGCGCTGTTCATTTCTTTGCTATGTTTGATTGATTTATTTCTGGTCAGCTGCTCCCACTTGATAGTGTTTCTTTGGTGTATATGCAGAGCCTCTGTTTGGGTTCAAGGTGCGTTTGTAGTTTCTGGGGAGGCTCAGCGCATCTCTGAGCTGAGGCCATTCAGAGGCGGCCTGGTGATGCGCTGATCCCACTTTTTTTGCGCAATTCTTAATTTTACTGGTAGTGCGCCCAGGCTATGCATATGCATAGGTAGAATTTAGTTAGTGTTAGGTCCCCTCCCATGGAGGAAAGACTTCTTCGACAGTGGGAGCAGTGGCGTAGCAATAGGGGTTGCAGAGGTAGCGACCGCATCGGGCCCTTGGGTCAGAGGGGCCCTGAGGGGACCTCCCTCAATCACAATATTAGCTCTCTATTGGCCCTGTGTTGCTATTAATCATTTCTATAAATGTTTTAAATAGTAATAATCATTAACAAACTGTTCCCCATCCCCCTCTTGCACCTCTGACACGGTTGTTGTCCTTGGCAGGTTTTGGTGCCCCGTATCAATTGTTATGTACAGAGTGCTTGGGGGGCCCCATGTAAAACTTGCACCGGGGCCCAGAGCTCCCTAGCTACGCCACTGAGTGGGAGGGACAAGTACCTAACAAATTGCATGCAAGGTGTTAGTGGAAACTAACATCCTCCAAGTGGTAGACAGGTCATGTGTATGCTCATTGTGTATTTGAATCCCATGAGTGGGGTGTGCACTTTCTTGCAGGTAAGCACTCATCTGTTTTTAAGTAGCGCTGTTCATTTCTTTGCTGTTAGAAAGTTTGTTATGCCTGGCTGCTTGGCTAACGAATGCTATACTGTGGAAGATTTACTTCTAGGGTTGAGTGGTTTTCTCCATCTGCATAGCATGGGGAAAAGGTTAAAGGTAACGCAACCCATGTCTCCTAGGTAATGCACATGCTACCAGGGTGCCGCATGCTACGCTACTTTGCAGTCCAGCAGTTCCCTTGTCTTCTTTCAGTCCTTATACGCCAATCTATCTCCATATTCTTCACCTGCCGCTGCATGAACAGGAGATGGAGTTACTCCTACACGACTACGGCTACCCCCAGGACATGGCGTACAAAGAATAAGGATTGCGGCTGAGAAGAAAAAAGTACCTCCACAATCCAGGGCAGAAACTAGAGATTACAAAGGCAAGGTACTAATACCAAATAGCAAGGGTAGTCCATCAACAATCCAGGGTCATACACAGGGGATCAGAAAATTGCAATACAACAGGATGCGGCAAAAGGTAAGGTCAAGGTACAATCCAATGTCTGTCCAGGCAGCAGTCCACAGGGAAGTCAAGATAACAAGCAAGGTCAAACACAAAGAACACTTAGTGATAATAGTGATAAATCCCAGCAGTAACCCTAAGGCGACTTAACTTTATCACATGCAGTTCAAATGACAACACTCTCACCAATCAGTGGCCAACCACACATGAACAAACAATCAGGCACCAGGCATACCTGTCAACTGGAATTACCTACACCGGCACCTGAGCAAGTAGGACAGAGACATGGTCCTCTGAATCCCCAGAGCGTGTGCGGGCAGCCCTGTCTAGGGATCCTGAGGTTGCTGCACTCCTGAACATCGCCCAGACTCGGAAGTGCTCCCCTTCAGTCGACTATCGGAAGAGCCCTCCTCATTGCTGGATCCATGAGGTGAGTTCCTGGCAGCTACTTACATAGCTTGTAGTACCCTGGTAATGTGCACGTTATCTAGGTAACACGGGTTCCGCTAATAGCGTAATGCGTGCTACCTTAACCGTAAAGATGGCGCCGTAAGAGGTGCCTCGGTCACATGGCTCCCCGCTTTTTTTTCTGTCTTTTAGCTTTTTTAGTTCGGTTTAGTAGTTTGTTTGTAGCTCTTATTAGTTCTAGTCTTGTCTAGTTTGTCTATCAAGGAGGAAGGAGCACTCCCAAATCTCAGCTGCGGCTCCCGGAGCCACCCGCCTCCCAGCCCAGGTCTCCACATCACCGGACTCAGACCCTCCGGAACCCGCACTGCAGCATCTCTCACCTGCCTCCTGCAGCATCCCTCTCCGGACTTCTCGTTCTCCACAGCAGGGGCATCAAGGCCACAGCAGCGGCACCAGCACAAGGCCTGCTCGTCCTGTCCCCCCCATCTGCCGCAGACAGCAGCGCACCGCTCCAGCCCCAGGCCGCCTCCTGGCCTCCACGCTCCCAGCGGCAGCTCCAGCTACAGGCCTGCTCGTCACCCCTACCAGCCTCGATCTCCACAGCAGGGGCACTGCTCCGGCGCCGGTCCCGCCTCCCGGACTCCACGCTCTCGGCAGCGGCTCCATCTCCAGGCCGATTGTCCCCCTCCAGCCGCGGACAGCAGTGCTCCGCTCCGGCCCCAGGCCCGCCCCCCGGACGCCACTTCCCAGCAGTGGCCCCATCTCCAGGCCTGCTTGTCCCCCTCCAGCGCGGACAGAAGCGCACCGCTCCGGCCCCGCTTCCCGGACTCCACACCCCAGCAGTGGCCCCATCTACAGGCCTGCTTGTCCCCCTCCAGCCGCAGACAGCAGCGCACCGCTCAGGCCCCAGGCCCGCCCCCCGGACCTCACGCTCCCAGTAGCAGCACCATCCCCAGGCCTGCTCCCCCCACCAGTCAGCAGCGCTCCGCTATGGCATCAGGAGCGCCCATCCAGCACGGGGGCCCTGGGTCACTGCCCGCAGAAGATCCACAGGTTCCGACAGGCACGCCGGGCCCTCCACCGCCGGCATCCAGCCGTCCCACCACGTGGCTGCCTGACGCCCTGCCTGCAAGCCTCTGCCTACCTACCACCACCAAGGGGCCCCCACTCTCGCAGCCCTGCCTGCCACTCCAGCGACCAGGATACGGTGAGCCTGCCAAACCACTGCAACTGTTACTATGACTCTGCTGCCACTGTGATGCTATGACTGCTGCCACTGTGATGCTATGTCTCTGCTGCCACTGTGATGCTATGACTGCTGCCACTGTGATGCTATGACTGCTGCCACTGTGATGCTATGTCTCTGCTGCCACTGTGATGCTATGTCTCTGCTGCCACTGTGATGCTATGTCTCTGCTGCCACTGTGAAGCCTCTCTGGGCTCCCCCATCTGTGCCTGCTCCCACCTGTGCTGCCCAACCTGTGCCACTACCAGCCATCTGTGCTTGCCCCCACCTGTGCTTGCTTCCACTTGTGCCCCTGTCTGCTCCTGGGAACTATGCTTGCTGCCCGCTCTGTCTCCCCAGGCTCCACTGTTCCAGCTGCTGCCGTCCCAGGTGGGAGCGCGGGTAAGCAACTCTCAAGGGAGACTAGAACTGTACGCTCCCTATCCCGCACTGAACTCCTGGAATGGGAGCCCCATGCTGGCTGCGACCGGCCCTTTGAAGCCACCCTGCGGGAGACAGTCAACTCCCACATCGCGCTCCTAACTAGGAGCGCCAGGGGCCCTCCAAAGAATCGCCACCACAGGGGGAGAAGGGCGGGGGCTCGGGTGAGGCTGAAGAGAAGAGGACTACTCACTCCCATACCGGCCATACTCCTAGCGAACGTCTGCTCACTCCAAAACAAGGTGGATGAACTGCTCCTACTGCTCGGCCGTAAACCCTCGCTAAGCAAGAACACCCCTGTGCTCTGCTTCACGGAGACCTGGCTCAACGAAAATGTCCCGGACAACGCTGTACAGATGCCAGGCTACTCCCTCTTCCGGGCAGACCGGGATCGAGACCTCTCCGGGAAAACGAGAGGAGGCGGCATATGCCTCAACGCAAACTCCGACTGGTGTACCAACATCTCACTCCTCAGCAAGTTCTGCTCCCCTGACGTCGAACTCCTAGCCATCAACTGTAGGCCCAGGTACTCACCTAGGGAGTTCTCCTCCTTCATTCTGATTGGGGTCTACATCCCCCCGGATTCCAACACCAGGAGTGCCCTGAGAACACTGAGTGATTATATCTCGGAGTGGGAAACTGCCTTCCCGGAGGCCCTCATCATCACCTTAGGGGACTTCAACAGCGCAAACCTGCGACAGGAGCTGCCCCACTACCAGCAGCACATCACCTGCCCCACCAGGAACCACAACACCCTAGACAAATGCTATACAACCCTCAGAAACGCTTACAAGGCCTCTCGAGGCGCTCCCCTAGGGAACTCAGATCACTGCGTGATCCACCTGACCCCCACTTACAGAAGGCAGCTTGAGTCGTCAAAGCCCATCACTAGAACCGTCAAAAAGTGGACAGAGGACGCAAAACTGAGGTTGCAGGCGTGCCTGGAATGCTCCGACTGGTCGACCCTGGAGGCACCCACCTTGGAGGAATGGTCTGAAAACATCCTCTCCTACGTCCGCTTCTGCGAGGATGCATGCATTCCAACCAAAACCTTCAAAGTCTTCCCAAATGATAAGCCCTGGTTCAACAGCAACCTACGACGTCTCCGGAAGATCAAGGAGGAGGCACATAAGTCGGGCACCCCAGAAGAGTACAGGGAAGCCAGGAACACCCTGAATAGAGATCTGAAAGCCGCAAAAAGGACCTACTCTAATAAGGTAGGCCTCAGCCTACAGTCCAACAACTCGCGAGAAGTCTGGAAGGGACTCAAGGCGGCAACGAACTTCAAACCTCCCCTTCATCAAGCAGCCCCCAGTTCACAATTAGCGGAGGAACTTAACGAGTTCTACTGCAGATTTGATCTCCAACCCAAGCAGCCTGGGGCCCCGGCAGCCCAGTTAGCTCCAGACTTCAGGCATCAGGCATCCGCGAAGGAAGACGCCCAGGGCCCCTCAGGGGCCGGGGGCATCCCCGCTCTGACCGCAGTACAGGAGGGGGATGTGCTACGACACCTCCGCAGACTCAACCCTAGAAAAGCCTCAGGACCGGATGGGGTGTCCTCTCTCTGCTTGAGAACCTGCGCAATCCAACTAGCCCCCATCCTCACCTCCCTCTACAACAAATCCTTATCAGAAGGAAAGGTCCCTTCCTGCCTCAAAAGGTCCACAATTATCCCCGTCCCCAAAAAAACAGGGAACACGGAACTCAACAACTTCAGACCTGTGGCCCTGACCCCCATCATCATGAAAGTATTCGAGAGGCTAGTGCTGGCCCACCTGAAGCACTCCACCTGCACCCTCCTTGACCCACTCCAGTTTGCCTACAGGGAAAACCGATCAGTTGACGATGCCATCAATGTCAGCCTGGCATACATCTCGGAACACCTCGATAGTCCAAAAGCCTATGCTAGGGTCCTTTTCCTAGACTTCAGCTCGGCTTTCAACACCATCTGCCCGGACATTCTGATCGACAACCTTGCGCATCTTGGGGCGGATTCCCTCCTCTGCGGGTGGGTAAAGGACTTTCTCTCCAACAGAACTCAACGGGTCAAGCTTGGCAGTTGCATCTCCAGCGAGAGATCCACCAACGTTGGGGCCCCGCAGGGCTGCGTGCTATCCCCTCTCCTGTTTTCTCTGTACACTAACAACTGTACCTCGGCCTCCGACACCGTCAAAGTTATCAAATTCGCAGATGATACCACGCTTATCGGCCTCATCGACAGAAACGGGGAGGACGCTTACCGAAACGAAGTTGCGAGGATCTGTAACTGGTGCAAGGACAACAATCTTGTTCTCAATACAGCAAAGACCGTGGAACTTATCGTGGACTTCCGGAAACTCCCTCCGGCCCCCCTACCAGTGTTCATCGACGGGTCCGAGGTCTCCAGAGTCCAAAGCGTACGGTTCCTAGGCTCAACCCTAACAAGCGACCTCAAATGGGGGCAGAACACCACCAGAACCCAGAAGAAAGCTCAGCAGCGGCTTTTCTTCCTACGCCAACTGAAAAAATTCGGAATGTCACGGGATCTGCTCACCAGCTTTTACTCTGCGACCATCGAATCCATCCTTTGCTGCTCCATCATCGTCTGGTACGCAGGAGCAACCGCTACAGACAAATACAAACTCCACAGAGTGATAAAAGCTGCAGAAAAGATCATTGGCACCCACCTGCCCTCCCTAGATCTCCTCTACTCCACAAGAATGGAGACAAGGGCCTCCAAGATCTTACTCTACCCCTCCCACCCGGGCAGACGATACTTCGAGACCCTTCCACTGGGACGCCGTCTTAGATCCATCCCCGCCAAGACCACTAGGCGCATGAACACCTTCTTCCCACAAGCAGTTCTTCTGTTGAACTCACTGAACTCAAACCCCCCCCCCCTTCCCGGCCTACATCCCGGGGTCACCCTAGCCCCAGGCATCCCTCCCTCTCAGCTGTAAACTCTGACTGAAACATGGTCTCCCACAGTAGCGATCACTCCCCCCCCCCCCCCCCCCAGGACTCCACTTAATACTGAGATGCTCTAAATGTATGTATGTCCTGCTTGCCTTTGCTATCTCTGCCATGCGTTGTTAAGTGTTGTTATATGTATATGCCATGTGAACCACAAGCAATTCCAGGCACACCACTCGGTGTGTTTGGCGATAATAAAGATGATTCTGATTCTGATTCTGATTCTGACCTGTTAGAAGTGCCAGTAATATTGCCATGCACTCTCTGTACGCTGCAATTTTAATGACGTAGTGAATACAGCCCATGTTAAACATGGCACAGACTTCAAACTGAGATTTTGCGCTCTTAAGACAAAATAAGAATGTGGGATTATAGAAAAAAAATCGATTAGTTCTATAAGTACAATTACTTATAGGTTTATTTTCACTTCATATTTGGTTCCAGAGCCAATTCTGGATTGCCTTGATATAGGTTTACTGGTATGTATATATAAAGAGAATAAGAGAGCGAGCAGAGGCAATGTCCCCAAATGGAATTTGCTTTATTTAGGCAACTTTATTAACACAAAAAGTTGGATTACACATTTAAAGCTCCACTGTGGGCTCTTAGTCATAGCAATGAACTGTAAGCTTCACTGCTTAAACACCAGTGAAAATACAAGTATGTGTTCAATAAGTGTCCACCTGTTATATCATCCCTTTATATGAATTTGTCTGGAACGTAATGGAGAGTGGTTTGGCATTAAAGAGAAGCTGAGATGAGTAAATAGAAAAGTTTTATACATACCTGGGGCTTCCTCCAGCCCCCTTCAGGCTAATCGCTCCTTTGTCGTCCTCCTCCGCCATCTAGATGCCCTGTTCTCCTAGCCAGTTGGGGCATACTGCGCATGCATGGCCTGGCCGTGTGCACCATCCCGTCCCCCAGCTATGGGAGTGCAGTGGTGGAGCGCGCACAGCCGGACTACCCCTGCGCCGACTGGCGAAGATAACGGGGGCATTTACCGAAGCATCTAGATGGAGGAGGAAGGCAAGGGACTGATTAGCCTGAAAGGGGCTGGAGGTAGCCCCGGGTATGTATAACATTTTTCTATTTATTAATCTGAGGTACACTTTAAAGAAAATCTGTAACGAAAAGAGTTCCCCTGGGGGGTACTCACCTCGGGTGGGGGAAGCCTCCGGATCCTATCGAGGCTTCCATCGTCCTCCTGTGTCCCACGGTGGCGGCGATAAAGCTCCCTGAACATTGGAGATGTAAATATTTACCTTCCCAGCTCCAGTGCAGGTGCAGTATCGGCTCTCCGCTCGGAGATAGGCAGAAATAGCCGATTTCTGTTGGGCAGCTCTACTGCGCAGGCGGAAGTCTCCTGCGCCTGTGCAGTAGAGCGGACCCAACGGAGATCGGCTATTTTCGCCTTTCTCTGTGGGAAGAGCCGCAACAGCGCCCCCGCTGGAGCCAGAAAACGTAAATATTGCACAGCCTGACAAATTGTTGGATGTGCGTTCCGTGGGCTGCAGCGAGACCACCGTGGGACACAGGAGGACAGGGGGAACCTCGATAGGGTCCAGAGGCTTCTCCCTACTGAGGTGAGTACCCCGAAGGGGAACTTTTTTTCGTTACAAGATCTCTTTAAGTGTCATCCAACTTGTGCAGGTATGTGATTGGTAAGCTGTGTGAATTCCTTTACCTGATACCTTTACTTACTTTTCAACTATACATTTAAAAATGTTGTTCAGTTAGTGTGTTGCTTGCAGAAGATAAGCACATTTTTTTCTTCTTGCAGTTCCTGCCAGTTTAATAACCTAATAAGTTAGGCTGAAGCCAAGAAAGTTTAGAAATCCATTTGAATTTTACTGTTTCAGTTGCAGATTTTTTATTTATATTCACATTCCCATGGTATGAACCATAGTGATATACTGGTTTAAGGCCAATGTAAAGTTCATTAAAAGGCAAGGACCTTCCATTATATAAAAACCAGATGTAGTATGACAATTTTCCTGCTGATATTGATAGTTTACTGGGGAATACAACCAGCATTCTTATATTTGAATTCCCCTAAAACTGAAGGGAAAATATAAATCTATAAATATAAATCAGATCTACTTACATGGTTACCTTATTTAACATCATTATTTCTAATCATTTTATGGTGATAAAAAGAGAAAACAACAAACTAGTACAAAAGCCTCTAGTTTTTTGTTACAGTTTACAGTACATTTAAGACATATGGCCTCAATTCACTAAGCTTTATCAAATACTTTATCAGACGTTTGATAATTTATCTCATGGGTAAAATCTAATTTTGAATTCAATAAGGTGTTATATATTTATTTAATGTTTTATCGATAAAATGTTCAATAAATTTATAACACCTTAGTGAATTCAAAATTAGATTTTACTCATGAGGTAAATTATCGAACGTTTGATAAAGTGTTTGATAAAGCTTAGTGAATTGAGGCCATGGTAGAAACCACTTTTGCGGTAATTTACCTTATTTCAGCATCAAAAACACTTCCTATATCGATATATTGCTGTATATTGGTATGTAGTCACGCTCATCCAGTAATGCATGGCCTAGACTGTTTAGCAATGTGGAATTCTCCTCCCAGAGCATTCTGGGAGACCAGACATTATCTTCACTGGCTTCAGAATTCTCAGAAGCAAACATTCCTCAGAGCTGCACCTGACAGGACTAAAGATGCTGCCACTTATAATAAATTTCAGAAAGTCAATCAGGATGCAGAAAGATTTGACAATGGACAAACACTCATCAAACAAATGACAGCGCTCATAGGCTGCGACTGAATTGTAGACCAACAGAGGCATGCAGAGCCCCACAAGGGCTAAATACTTGAATGCAAATCAGATGCAAATCATGTACTGGTCCTAATCTATCATTTGAATGCATTTTGAAGCACATGGATGCAGCTAGCCATAGGTATACTTGCATGAGTTTTGAACAGCAGGAGACATTGGCAGCGCTTCCAAACAGAGGCTGCACCCAAATTGACTACCTGCAATAGATGTGCAGAGCTCCACAATGTGGACTAAAATACACAACTTGCATTCAAAACAGGTACAGCAAAGGAGGACATTAGCTTCAGTATAAATAATATGGACAAACACTGACTAAATAATTTATAAATTAATATTGTAAAAAATAATCAATTTTATTTTCATTTTCTGTACGGTTCCTCTTAAGACATATTAATGTACTACTAAATCAAGCAGAGGCAAAATAGGAACGCTACCACCACCGTTGCTGTGACCCCAAGGGAGCAGGAACCATAGGTAGATAGCAGAAGAAAACTGCTCTGTAAAGGTGCCCAGTAACGGTACAATTTTTCACTAAATGCGATTTTTATGATCGAAAATTATCAAAAGGTAATTATTGATTGTTCACATTTACTAAATGATTCTTTCTTCAAATTCCATCATAAAATCCAACTTTCAGATCGATTTTATCCTATTTAGCAATCGACCAAAGAATCGTTCCTTATCAACTGCCTTCATAAACAGCACATTTTCTATACAACTCGATCATTAAAATCGCATCGAAAGACTGCATTTGGTGAAAAAATTATACCATTAATGGGCAACTTTATGGATTCCATTGTGCCATTGAGATCCAGTTTGCATACGCCAATTGTAATATGGTTGTTTTAGTACAGTGGTGTTACTACAATTCAAAGAGCCCCTAGCAAAACTTTGATAGGGCCCCCCAATGTCCACACTCCCTCCCTTGCCTCCCCTTGGTGGCCTTCATAGCCTTGGGGCTCATCTCACAAAGGTCATAAAACAAGTGTGGCCCTCATGATCGCCACACCTGTAGCAAGTGTAGCCACAAAAACACCTGATCTGAAGTATAGTTCCCTGTATCGGAGGAAGGAAGGTTAGAAGTTGGGCCCTCATAGCTCGGGGGCCCCCTGCAGGGGATGCTCCCCTCTAGTTACATCCCTGTATAGTATATAACAGAGATAACTTATATTTTATGTACAGTGCTATGAAAAAGTATTTGCCCCCTCCCTGATTTTTTTTTCTTTTTGCAGGTTGATCACATATAAATAATTCAGCCAATACACACCTGGGGCTTCCTCCTGCCTCCTTTAGTTGTTTAGGTCATTCAGATTCCATCCAGTCCCCTCCGTTCTCCAATAGTCTGGCTCGATAAATTCCACAACTGACCCACTCAAAGACTGTGCATTCAACCCTGATCAAGCTCCTGTGGCCGAGACCATTCTTTGCATGCGCAGTTCTTAAAGAATGTAACTGCAACCACCCAGCTACAAGCATCTGCCTAAATCTATCCATCTTGAGATAGTATGGAAGATTAGTGAGTAACATGCATGCTGTTCCCTTTTTAAAATCTGTGCCAGGACACTACCTGCATGGAGTTTACATGTTCCTCCAAATTTGTGTAGGCATCCTTACATAGGTTGATTGGCTTCTCCCCAAATGTCACTTAAAAATGTACATTTGTAAGCCCCACTTAAAGGAACACTATCAATGTTTTTTAAACTGTAATTGGAATAGTTTGTGACGTGTTCCTAACTACTGCTGTATACATTTCACTGCTTATCTCTTTGTTTACTGTTATCAAATTCCCTTCACAATTCACTGATGGGCCAGGGTGATGGACCAGTGAATCATGAGGGGAGGGAGAATCCCTCTCCATACATCTGTTAACCCTGTATCTACTTTATACCTTTAGCAAACGACAGGTCTCACTGGCTTAACTGCAGCTGCTTGTCTGTATGAATGAGCTGTCTGCACTGTGAGCAGAGGAAATGTATCTTGTTATGTACTGCATAAACATTTGTAATTGCGTGTGAAACCTGATACGCCGCCCTCCCCCCCCCCACCACCACCATGGAGGCAGGTATAGGTGCCCACAGTATTGGTTAGCTACGTAGGTGCCACCAGTATGGGTTGGATAGGTAGGTGCTCGCAGTATAGGTTAGATAGGTAGCTGCCTGCAGTATAGGCTAGATAGGTAGGTTCCTGCAGTATAGGTTAGATAGGTATGTGCCTGCAGTATAGGTTAGATAGGTATGTGCCTGCTGTATAGGTTAGATCAGTAGGTGCCTGCTGTATAGATTAATAGGTATGTGCCTGCAGTATAGGTTAGATAGGTAGGTGCCTGCTGTATAGGTTAGATAGGTAGGTATGTGCCTGCAGTATAGGTTAGATAGGTAGGTGCCTGCAGTATAGGTTAGATAGGTAGGTGCCTGCAATATAGGTTACATAGGTAGGTGTCAGTATAGGTTAGATAGGTAGGTGACTGCAGTATAGGTTAGGTAGGTAGGTGACTGCAGTATAGGTTAGATAGGTAGGTGCCAGCAGTATAGGTTAGATAGGTATGTGCCTGCAGTATAGGTTAGACAGGTAGGTGCTTGCAGTATCGGTTAGATAGGTAGGTGCATGCAGTATAGGTTAGGTAGGTAGGTGCCCGTAGTATAGGTTAGATAGGTAGGTGACTGCAGTATAGGTTAGGTAGGTAAGTGACTGCAGTATAGGTTAGATAGGTAGGTGCCTGCTGTATAGGTTAGATAGGTATGTGCCTGCAGTATAGGTTAAATAGGTAGGTGCCTGCAGTATAGGTTACATAGGCATGTGCCTGCAGTATAGGTTAGATAGGTAGGTGCCAGTATAGGTTAGATAGGTTGGTGACTGCAGTATAGGTTAGGTAGGTAGGTAACTGCAGTATAGGTTAGATCAGGCATGGGCAAACTTGCCTCCAGCTGTTGAGGAACTACAAGTCCCACAATGCATTGCAGGAGTCGGACAGCCACAGACATGACTCATAAAGGCAAATGCATTGTGAGATTTGTAGTTCCTTAACAGCTAGAGGGCCAAGTTTGACCATGCCTGTTTTAGATAGATAGGTGCCTGCAGTATAGGTTAGGTAGGTAGGTGCTTGCAGTATAGGTTAAATAGGTAGGTGACTGCAGTATGGCTTAGATAGGTAGGTTCCAGTATAGGTTAGATAGGTAGGTGACTGCAGTATAGGTTAGGTAGGTAAGTGACTGCAGTATATGTTAGATAGGTAGGTGCCAGTATAGGTTGGATAGGTAGGTGACTGCAGTATAGGTTAGGTAGGTAAGTGACTGCAGTATAGGTTAGATAGGTAGGTGCTGCAGCAGCAGTGGGAGAGGGCATCCTATACAATAAAATCCCTGTGTCGCTGCATCCAGCTGTCCCTGTGTCCCTGTTTTTTGCTACTGTGCATGTGCACAGTAACGGACAGATGGACAAGACCAGGGAGCGAGGCGGGCGAGCGAGGTGGGCGGCGGGACCTAGAGCCCGTTTTTAAACGGGCTTGGGTCTACCTGTAATAGTAATAACTCATCTTCCTTCAGCCGAATAGCCGATTCCACGCAGCTTCAATGTCCTTCCTTTCGCAGCATCTGTCTCAGTAACGGCGCCTCCTGTGATGACATGCGGTACGTCACAGGGGGCGCTGTTACTGAGACAGATACTGGGAAAGGAAGGACATTGAAGCTGCCTGGAATTGGCTATTCGGCTGAAGTCAGGTGAGTTATTACTATTATGTCCGCTCCCACCGCCGCTGCGCCCCCTCCTGCCGCAACAATCCAACGCCCCAAGCGATTGCACGTACCGCACACCCATCACGGGGCTGTTAACATGAAAAGTAGGGAAATGCTTACAAAGCTACTTAGACATTATTTGTACATTGTCATTTTAGAACACTTGGTTATTGATGATGTTCCAGTAAGGACAATTAATGATGTGACTTGTTGGATGTACTCTGTAAAAACAATGTGAAGAATTGTAAATGCTTTATTAAAGCATATTAATAATCTTAAAGAAGCAGAAACTAGCATCTTACTACCCATGCATAGTATATGTGCAGATTCCTTCAGAAATGGAAAGTAAGCATGATTTTTGATCTTGCAGCTCAGGAAACGGTAACAGTAAATTCGGGCGCCTGAGGCTAGTGGACAAATCGGGCGCCGCCATTCACTCCTATAATAAATATCGTTTAATGGGCGCCCGATAGGAAAAAAGGGCGCCGGAGAAAACTAACGTTTTAAAAGCGGCGCCCGGAGACTTAATGTTTTATTACTGTTTCTCATGATTACACATTATTTAATGATTTATACATTTTTAAATATTATTTTTAAACGAAAAACAGTACAATATTTTTTTCCAAACATTATTTTTAAACGAAAAACAGTACTTTTTTTTTTTTAACATTATTTTTAAACGAAAAAACCAACAGGGGGGTCTTAGGTTTAGGCACCAACAGGGGGGTCTTAGGTTTAGGCACCAACAGGGGGGTCTTAGGTTTAGGCACCAACAGGGGGTCTTAGGTTTAGGCACTAAAAGGGGGGTCTTAGGTTTAGGCACCAACAGGGGGGTCTTAGGTTTAGGCACCAACAGGGGGTCTTAGGTTTAGGTACCAACAGGGGGGTCTTAGGTTTAGGCACCAACAGGGGGGTCTTAGGTTTAGGCACTAACAGGGGGGTCTTAGGTTTAGGCACCAACAGGGGGGTCTAGGGGTTAGGGGTAGGTACAGGGAGGGTTACTTAGGCACCAACAGGGGGGGGTCTTAGGTTTAGGCATCAACAGGGGGGTCTAGGGGTTAGGGGTAGGTACAGGGAGGGTTACTTAGTAATTTTTTTTTTAAACGTTATTATACGTTTCACTATCTAAACGAAAGATTAATGTTTTTACAATTGCCGATTTAATGCACATTATTTAATGATTTATAACTTTAAAAACATTAATTTTAAACGAAATACAGTACAATACATTTTTAAACGTTATCCATGCTTATCGTTAAAAACCCGGCGCCCTTTTTTCCCAGCGCCCCTTTTTAACGTACGCCAGGAAACTACCTCCTCTGCACAGCAACATAACAAAAATCAGTTCACTGTGGTAAAGTGATTTGTCAGCTGCTTATACCTATGTTCTTTTAAGAGGAACTCCAGTGAAAATAATGTAATAAAAATGCTTCATTTTTACAATAATTATATATAAATGATTTAGTCGATGTTTGCACATTATAAAATCTTTCCTCTCCATGATTTACATTCCGACATTTATCACATGGTGACATTTTTACTGCTGGCAGGTGATGTCAGTGGAAGTAGCTGATGCTTGCTTTTTTGGGAGTTGGAAACAGCTGTAAGCAGCTATTTCCCACAATGCAATGAGGTTCACAGACAGGAAACTGCCTGGCCCTCACAGTTTCCGGTGGGAGGGGTTTCACCACAATATCAGCCATACAGAGCCCCCTGATGACATATTTGTGAAAAGGAATAGATTTCTCATGTAAAAGGGGGTATCAGCTACTGATTGGGATGAAGTTCAATTCTTGGTCACGGTTTCTCTTTAAGTGCAAACATATACAGAATCTGCAATACTTCTATTAATAAATAACAAACAGCTAAGAGTGTTTACTTCCAAGAGGTCTCCAGAATTATTTATTTGCAAAAGGCTCTGCATTGAAAAATGTGAATAAATATGGACGATAATTAACAGATTCTTTGCTAAATTTTCCATTGGAAACGAATGACCTGACGATACATTCAAGCAGTTCATTTATTTCATTTGTAGAAGACAACACTGAATAAAGAATGAGATGTGCGTAATTAAGAAGCTTACAAAATGTTAAATAAATGCAAAATTAAAATACAGGGTGTTTTATCTCAGACTGAATCAAGTAATCATTTACAATGCTCAAATATCTGTAAGTGGCATTGTTTGTTGTTGGATAAGGCCAATGGCCCTTATTCAGTTCACTTTCAGTTCACTCCTAAGTTTTATCCTAGGAAACAATTTTCCATCCTGTTTAAAATAACTTTTCAGCCTTTTACAATTGAAAAAGTATTTTAAAAATCATGAAAAGTACTGTCAAAATTATTCTGAGTATTTTCTTGTTTGTTGGTTGCTTAAAAGGCATTTTATTGATTGGTGTGAAGATATCACCTACTGTAGATCACCTAGAAGAAAGCTTAGGAGAAATAGTTAATTGAATAAGGGCCAATGCGTTTATGCAAAAGAGGCATGAGGAAAAATGGGTGCAAAATAGAATAGCTGTAATTTTACTGATATCCTTCTATATGCTATAGAAGAATATGAGTACTTTTACTGACATTCTGATATCTTTGTACCCAAATTATTGAACCCTCCCTCATTCATGCCTAACTCTAACCACCACCACCTTCTCCTAGCCAAAACCACCTCCCACTCACCACTATTTTACACTGGAGTTGTATTACACTGGAGCCTTGGCTACAGAATCTTGCTACTATGTAGCAGAAATCTGCCACTGCTACTTTCTTTTATGGGGCATCCCTTGTGCACAAATTTTTAGCTACAGCTGGTATTTCTCTGTCCATTTTAGCGCAAGAACTGTTGTGAAACTATAACTTAATTAATAGAAAATGTGTGTATACCACTCAACCAAGCAGAGAGGGTGTTAATATTGAGGCATGGTGAAGGTAAGATAAAAAACCTTAGTAGAAGCAGAGAAGCAACAGGCTACTGCATGATAAGGAAACATAAACTGGCACTGGTGTACCAAAGAGATGGAACAACAAACATCAGTGATCATTGAATCCTTCAGAACTGGCCTCCACTACATTTTCTTGAAAAAAAAAATCTCATTGGAAGTGCACAGCAATTGAACAGCTATTTATCCATTAATAATTGGTTAACCTTTGCTATGCTATAAACCTCTAATTTTATCCTTTACAACAGCAGTTATAGTTGCTTTTTGAATATTTCTAAAGGTACCTATTAAAGCGGTTTTAAACTCTGACTAAAGGTTAAACAAAAATGTGTTTTCATACTTTTTATAACCCATACAATTGTCATATTTGGTTTTTGGGCACAAGTATTATTATTCATTTAGAAGTTATAAGTTCCCAAAGTTCAGTCTATTTACTTTGAAAGCTGCTGGTGCATTTTATTCATAACTGTTGTAATTCTATTGTAAATGCAGCCAGTAATGATTTCTGAGCAGTGTTTCAGTTCAGGACTCAGTAGCAGAAGTTTCTGCACAGTCAGAGAATGTTTACTTAATTGTATAAAGTGAAGAATGTAAACACAAGATAAAGTTATGCGGCTGCCCCTGCAGGAGAAAAAGTCAGTCCTCCGATTTAACCCTTTGAATGCTGCTTTACTAAAAACAAATTACGTTAGTATAGTATATGCTGTAAATAATCTTTTAGCGCAAAGAAGAAATGCTGGGTTTCTGTAATGATTGTGGAATTCTCTCCGTGGTGTGTGTATATATATATATATATATATATATATACACACACACACACACTATACTGTATATATATATATATATATATATATATATATATATATATATATATATATATATTGCAAACTAACATTCATTGATTGCATTTTCAGAGATGTTGTACAGGAAATTACACCTCTTTCACACATGGAGCTAAAAACACACAATTCACAGCATGCCAGTAGAGATGGCCCGAACGGTTCGCCGGCGAACGGTTCCAGGAAAACTTCCGGTGGTTCGCGATTGCGGAGAACCGCAAACTTTTCCGGAGGTTCGGTTCGCCCCCATAATGCACCATTAGGGTCAACTTTGACCCTCTACATCACAGTCAGCATTCACATTGTAGCCAATCAGGCTACACTCCCTCCTGCAGCCACTCCCCTCTTATAAAAGGCAGGCATCGCCAGCCATTTTACTCACTCGTGTGCCTGCAGTAAATAGAGAAGGGACAGCTGCTGCTGCTGCAGACTCTCATAGGGAAAGATTAGTTAGATTAGTCTTGTAGGCCTTTTAGCTTGCTCCTTAGTCTTGTAGGCCTTTTAGCTTGCTCCTTGCTGATTCTTATTGATAAAATAGCACCCCACAACAGCTCTTTTGAGCGCTAATCTTGTTCTTGTGATCTATTTTTTTTTCTCTGTGTCCCACTGACACTTGTGTTGCGTAGACAGCCTTGATAATTCATACTGTGTGTGTTTCACTGCCAGGCCTAGCACATTCAGTGACTACCTGTGTGTGTGACAGGTCCACATTGTAATACCCAGTACTGCATATACCTACCTACCTGATGTTTACAGTGCACCCACCTACCTACATGAGCTGAGCGCACGCAGTGTCACTGTGCCTGTCCGCTACCTGTCTGTGTGTGACAGGTGCACATTGTAATACCCATTACAGCATATACCTACCTGTTGTTCACAGTGCACCCACCTACCTACGTGAGCTGAGTGCACGCAGTGTCACTGTGCCTGTCCGCTACCTGTCTGTGTGTGACAGGTGAACATTGTAATACCCATCACTGCATATACCTACCTGTTGTTCACTTCAGTGCACCCACCTACTCACTGCATATACCTACCTGTTGTGTTCAGTGCACCCACCTACCTACGTGAGTGCATGCAGTGTGATATACCACTCCGTGCATACCTGTCAACTGCACCTGTGTGACTGCACATTGTATTAGTCAAGTCAGTGCATACCTTTCACTTCATCCCCCCCCCCCCCCCCGATATGGACATAACTGACAAAACAGGTAGAGGCAGAGGTAGAGGCAGACCCAGAGGAAGGCCACCCGGCAGGTCTGTGCGAGGTCGTGTTGATGTGATTTCGTGCGGCCCTGGACCAAAGTACAGTGCTCAGAAGAAGGCACGTCCCATCAACTCCCAAGATTGTCAGGACGTGGTTGACTATTTAACACAGAACACCTCACCAGCGCTACTACAAGCACCACATCCATTGCATGTGACAATTCACAGGAGTTATTTGGTGGGGAATTAACTGCTTCCCGGCCATTATTGTTACAACCAGATGAAGGCGCTAAACAAGTTACACCACCTCATATGTTTGAGTTAGGCAGCGACACTATGGACGTAACGTGTGAGGAGGAGGATACCTGCTGTTGGTGCAGTTTTGGAGTTGTCTGAGGCAAGCGAAGCTGGGCAGGATGATTATGATGATTATGATGATACGGATCCCACACGGGTTCCTAATAGACAAGATGACCAAGGGGACAGTTCAGAGGGGGAGTCAGAGGGAAGTAGGAGAAGCCGAGTTTCCTAAAGAAGCAGGGGGAGCTTGTCATCAGAAACAGCTGGTGGCAGTGTCCGGCGCCATGTATCGCCACACACAGCATCTCTGCCTGCACGCCGGGTGACTGGCTGCCTGCCCCAAGACTAAGTCGCTCCCCACACAGCATCTCTGCTTGATGGCCTTCTCCACCACCACCACCAACAGGGTCCAAGACTCAAGGCGGATTCCGGAATTTTTAAGGCCGCTGCTAGCAGCGGCAGCTATAATAATTTTTCTGGTGCGTGTACATGCCTGCCTAATTTTTTCTGGCTGCAGTGCAGCTGCAACAACAAAACAAAAGGCATGCCCATTCCCCTTCATGATCATTACCTTGCCGCGGTGAAGGGGCTTGCATATCACAATGAAGCAATGACCGCCGGCTATATGAGTGTCTCGGGGGGTTGCACACCAAAGATAATAAGGTCGTTGCTTCATTGTGGACAGACCAAATTTAATCAGCTGGACAGTCACTGTTGTTCTATCATTGAGCTACCACAGCCCGGCGACCATATGGGCTTGAAAACCGCCACGGCCTGCACTCTGGCCATAGTGCGCACCAGTCCAGCACGGCCGTCACTACGCAAACAGCTGTTTGCGGTGCATTACACAGTGAGTTTGGTGTGTCAGTGTGAAGCAGTACTCTAATTACACTCCCTGATTGATGTATACACATGCAAGATGTTTTAAAGCACTTTAGGCCTGCAATTTAGCATTCAATGTGATTTCTGCCCTTTAAACGCTGCTTTGCGTCCAATTCGGATTTTTTCACAGGGACTTTTGCCGTGTATCCCACTCCGCCATACCCCCCTCCAGGTGTTAGACCCCTTGAAACATCTTTTCCATCACTTTTGTGGCCAGCATAAATTTTTTTAGTTTTCAAAGATCACCTCCCCATTGAAGTCTAAGACTTTCGCGGTAGGTTCGCGAACGCGGTTTGCAAACCTAAAATCGGAAGTTCGGGCCATCTCTACATGCCAGCTGTTCCTGTGCACCAGCTGACCACTTGCTAGCACTCAGCATAGAGTAACATTAGAGTGTGGCCATGGCCAAGAAGCAGGAAATGTGGGAGCCTGCTAGCGTCAGATACTTGGGCACTGCCAGAGGTGCCTCTATAAATAACAGCAATACTATAAAATTTTGGCATCCACACCACCAAAATAAATATTTATTGAGGTTGCACGCAATGCACAATAAGATAAAACATGGCTGCAAATAGCGAGCACCGTACTTTATCTTATTGTGCATCGCAGGCGGTGCCCAGTATTTATGGTGTGCAGTGGGTGCCCAAATTTTACACTATTGACGTTATTTATAAAGGTGCCTAAGGCGGTACCTGAAAATTATCATTTTTTGTGGCAGCATCAAAAAACTATCTTTTTTTGAAGCAGAAATTGCATAATTTTAAGCGTGTGAGGGTGGTTAAGGTTAGGTGTGAGGGGAGGGGTGTTTCAGGCTAGGCGAGGGTGGGATGTGGTTAAGGTTAGCCGTGGGGAGTCAAGGTTAGGCGTTCAGGGGGTGGTTAAGGTTAGTTATCATAGAAGGAGGGTTCTGTGTGAAAATATGGTAGTTTTTTCTGTAGTAAAATATAGGTATATTTTACTAATACCTGTATTTTACTAACAAAAATACCACTCTAATTAAGAATATCTTTCCGAGTTCACCCAAGCGCCGCACTTTAGCACCATTCAGCAGAGAACCTGCAGATAGGATCAGGGAGAGTTCACTTACCTGCGTTTCATGGTGCATTTCAGGTGACTCCGAAATCACCAAGATTAATACTCGGATGTAACACAATGTGGGTTTCTTTGCTGCTGGGTAATGTCACCACCTGTCCAATGCTGATGCACATGGGGTTGCAAACACTTCCGTTCAGCTGCATTAAATTGCACACAAAAGGCTTTTGATGGCTAGCAGATGGGCAGCTGAAAAACCAAGCTTGCAATTCAGTTGCTGATGTGAAATAGGCCTTGGTTAGAAGAATAAGTAGGGAAAAAGTTGGGACTAGGGATGTCCGAACACATTCACTGGTAAACAGTTTTCGGCGAATAATGACCATTCTCTGTCCTCCTTTTAAGGCCCGGTTCACACTAGCGTTCCAGGTCCGGTTTCCCCAGACCGGAACGCACCGTATACTGTACAAACGGACCCGGATGTGAATGGATACATTGTTAATCAATGTATCCATTCACACCCGTCCGTCTGTCAGGATCCGGATCCGGGTCCGGGCTGCGGTCTGGGCTGCGTTCAGGATTTTTCCAACATGCAGCATTTTTCCGGAACGCAGCTCCGGCCGCCGCACCTGACCCTGAACCTGACCATTTTCCCCGCACCATAGGAAGTGATGAGAAACGGAAGTTTCTCATCACACTGGCAATAGGAATGGGTGCTTACGGCACCCGTCCTTTGCCACATGGGGGGTCCAGGCATGGACAGATAGGGGGCCCCACTCTCCCCATGCCTGTCTCTGCTGCTGCGCCTGTTTAAAGTACAGTATCGCCAATCCGGAAGTGTTACTTTCCGGATGCCGAACTGATACTTTTTTGTTTGCAACCTGACCGGATCCTGAGGGATGCGTACGGCCCCCCGGACCCCCCCCCCCCCCCCCGGACCCGGACGTACGGCCCGGTTTCACACAAAACGCTAGTGTGAACCGGGCCTAAGTCTGTATCCACTCGTCAGTTTTACTATGCATTTTCTGCACAGCAAACCTGCAACCAATGTTAATCAATGCGCTAGTTGAATACATTTGTCACATACAGAAAAAACAAATAACAGCAATGCAAAACTGTCAGGTAACTCATGCATAAAAACTGTCGCACAGAAAAACTGTGCGAGACTGTGAGCGGAGACAGGCCCTAGCTGTGAATTTTCATGTCCTAAATTTGCGTTCAGATTTAACATTGCAGTCAATGGCCGCCAACTTTAGCAGTTACTAGCAAAGCTTCCATAAATGCTAGAATCAACAAATTTATAGGGTATGTTAATGAGAACAGTGGGAACGAGGGGCTTTTTTTTTTTTTTTAAAAAAGACCTTGAAGTTTTTAAAATTACAATAGGGAAATGTTTTTTTGAAAGATGCAGTTAAATGTATCAACCAATCTGTAGTGTAAATTTACTTATTGCAAAAGATAGAGCAGTGAATTTCATGCCGGGGTTTCCAGGTTTTAGAAGTCCGTCTTCTATTAAAGTCAATGGAGCTCACTGCGAACGATCGTTTAGTGAATTTTCGCAGTGACAAAGTGACCATCAGTATTGGGGACTAATATATCTGAATGGCTGGTTGTAGACAGACTTAGTGATGTACAGTACTTCAGGGGGAACATTTATTAGACCTGACAGCTGTGGTTTCACCCAAAATAAACTGATACATTATAGAAACATGAAAGACAATGCAATGTGTACTTTATCTATCTTTATCTAAGCAGCAACTTTAGTTAGAACTGTCATATAGAGATGGCCCGAACGGTTCGCGCGAACTTCGGTGGTTCGCGTTCGCGGTGAACCTCGAACTATATGCGAGCTCGACCCACCCCCTATACTACATCATTAGGGTCAAATTTTGCCCTCTACATCACAGTCAGCAGACACAGGGTAGTCAATCAGCCTACACTTCCTCCTGGAGCCCCCCCCCCCCCCTTATAAAATGCAGTCAGCGTCAGCCTTTTCACTTACTTGTGTGGCTGCAGTAATTAGAGAAGGGAGAGAACCTGCTGACATAGGGAAAGCTTAGTTAGGTTCTTGTGTTAGGCTTGTTAGGTTGCTCCTTCTTGCCGATACGTATTGCTAAAAAGCACTCCTCATCCTCAACAGCTCTTTTTAGAGCTAATGTTGTTCTTGTGATCTATTTTTTTGTGTGTGTATGTCCCACAGACACTTGTGTTGCATATACAGCCCTGTCAGTCAGTCGCAGCTGCTGGACCTTGGCCCCTTGGTAATTCCTACTGTGCCATTGCCAGGCCCAGCACATTCAGTGACTACCTGTGTGTGACAGCTGCACATTTGTAATACCAATCACTGCATACCCACCTGTTCAGTGCACCTACCTACCTACGTGAGCGCACGCAGTGTTATATACCAACAGTCACTGCACCTGTTCACGGTACCTGTGTGTGAGACAGCTGCACATTTGTAAAACTAATCACTGCATACCCACCTGTTCAGTGCACCTACCTATCTACCTACGTGAGCGCACGCAGTGTTATATTATATACCAGTCACTGCACCTGTTCACGGTACCTGTGTGTGTGTGTATGTGTGTGTGTGACAGCTGCACATTTGTAATACCAATCACTGCATACATGTTCTGTAGTGCACCTACCTACGTGACCACAAACAGTGTTATGTTATATACCAGTCACTGCACCTGTGTGTGTGACAGCAGCACATTTGTAATACTAGTCATTGCATAATTGTTCACAGTACCTGTGTGACCGCACGCTGTGTAATATACCAGTCCGTGCATACCAGTCAACTGCACCTGTGTGACAGCTGCACATTGTAACTGTAATACCAGTCACTGCATACCTTTCACTGCACCTGTGTGACTGCACATTGTATGAATCAAGTCTGTGCATACCTTTCACTTCACCTCCCCCCCCCCCCCCCCGATATGGACAAAACAACAGGCAGAGGCAGAGCCAGAGGAAGACCCAGAGGCAGGCCACCCGGCAGGTCTGTTTGAGGTTGTTCTGACGTGATTTTGTGCGGCCCTGGACCAAAGCATAGTGATCAGAAGAAGGCACGTCCCATCAACTCCCAAGATTGTCAGGAAGTGGTTGACTATTTAATACAGAACACCTCATCTTCCGCAGCCACCAGCGCTACTACAAGCACCACATGCACTGCATTTGACACTTCGCAGGAGTTGTTTGGTGGGGAATTAACTGATTCACAGCCACTATTGTTACAACAAGATAAAAGCGCTAAGCAAGTTACACCACCTTATATGTCTGAGTTAGGCGACACTATGGACGTAAGGAGTGAGGAGGAGGATGATGAAGTACCTGCTGTTTGTGCAGTTTATGAGGTTCTGAGTCAAACGGATGTGACATGGGTTCCCAATAGAGGAGATGAACAGGGGGACAGTTCAGAGGGGGAGTCAGAGAGGAGTAGGAGAAGACGAGTTCCTGAAAGAAGCAGGGGAGCTCGCCGTCAGAAACAGCTGGTGGCAGTGTCCGGCGCCATATATCGCCACCTATGGACAGCCAGCCAACATGCCCTTCAATGTCAGCTGCTGATGCCACCATAGTGCCCACACCCCTGGGCTCAGCGGTGTGGAAAATTTTTTTGTGTGTCTGCCTCAGATCAGAGCAATGCCATTTGTTCTCTCTGCCACCAAAAATTGAGCCATGGAAAGGCCAACAGCCACGTAGGGACAACTGGCTTACGAAGGCACACGGAGAAAAGACACAAACTGCAATGGGAAGACCACCTGAGGAAAAGCAGCACACAAAAGAAAAGCCACTCTCCTTCTCCTCTTCCTCCTTCAGGTGCAGCATCTTCAGCCGCTTTCTTCCTTGCACCTTCACAATCACAGCCACCCTCCTCCACTCCGCCTCTCAACTTGAGCGGTTCCTGCTCCTCTGCACACAGCAGCAGCCAGTTGTCCGTGAGGGAAATCTTTGAGCAGGAGAAGCCAATGTCTGCCAGTCACCCCCTTGCCCAGTGTCTGACAGCTGGATTAGCGGAACTGTAAGCTCGCCAGCTGTTACCATGACTCTGAGGCCTTCCGAAAATTTGTGGCCATTGGGACATTGCAGTGGAACATACCAAGCTGCAATTATTTCTCAAAAAAGACGATACCCAAACTGTACCATGCAGTTAAAAGGCAAGTGGTGTCATCTCTGGCACACACCGTTGGGTAAAGGGTCCATCTGACCACGGATGCCTGATCTGCCAAGCACGGTGAGAGCAGGTACATTACTTACACAGCCCATTGGGTCAACCTGGTGACCGATGGCAAGCAGGGAGTACGTGGCTGTGCAGCGGACCTACTTGTGACACCTCCACGGCTTGCAGGCAGGCCTGCTGCCACCTCTTCTCCTCCTCCTCCTGCTACATCCTCTTCAATGTCGTTCTCCTCCTCCTCCTCCTTGGCTAAGTGGCAGTTCAACTCTACTGGTGCTGCAATCTCCTCTCCAGCTACACAGCCCCAGCTCCCCAGGGCTTATGCTGCATGCCAGGTACGATGGTGTCACTCCATCTTAGACATGTCTTGCCTCAAAGCGGAGAGTCACACTGGAGCAGCTCTCCTGGCTGCTCTGAACAAACTGGTGGATCAGTGGCTGACCCCGCACCAACTGGAGATCGGCAACGTGGTATGTGACCACGGCAGCAATCTCATTTCAGCTTTGAATTTGGGATAGTTGACACATGTACCCTGCATGGCACATGTGCTGAATCAAATAATTCAGAGATTTGTGTCTAAGCACCCAGGCTTACAGGACATCCTGAAGCAGTCCAGGAAGGTGTGTGGGCATTTCAGGCAGTCTTACACAGCCATGGCACGCTTTGCCGATATTCAGCAGAGAAACAGATTGCCAGTGAGATGCTTGATTTGCAATAGCCCGACTCACTGGAATTCAACGTTCCTGATGTTCAACCGCCTGCTACAACAGGAGAAAGCCGTCAAACAGTATCTCTACAACTACAGTCAAAGGACATGCTCTGGGGAGATGGGGATGTTCTGGCCGAAGTACTGGACACTCATGCAAAATGCCTGCAGGCTCATGTGCCCGTTTGAGGAGGTAACAAACCTAGTGAGTCGCAGTGAAGGCGCCATCAGCGACTTGATCCCATATGCTTTCCTCCTGGAGCGTGCCGTGCGTAGAGTGGTGGATCAAGTTGTGGAGGAGCGTGAACAGGAACAGGAAAAGGAGGAAGAGTTGTGGGATCAATTCTCAGCAGAAGCAGATGATTCCTCAACACCTGCGGAAGCACAGAGGGGGAGGAGGAGGAGGAAGAGTTGTGTGGGGAAGAGGAGTCAGATGATGAGGAAGGTGTTTTTTTTTTTTTTGAGGAGGAGGAGGCGGAAGAACAACCGCAGCAGGTGTTGCAGGGGGCTTGTGCTGCGCAACTTTCCTGTTGTATTGTTCGTGGCTGGGGGAGGAGGAGAACTTACCTGACATCACTGAGGAAGAGCAAGAGGAGATGGATAGTACGTCTGCATCCAAATTTGTGCAGATGGCGTCTTTCATGCTTTCCAGCCTGTTGAGGGACCCCCGTATAAAAAACTCAAGGGGAATGAGCTGTACTGAGTGGCCACGCTACTAGACCCCTTGGTATAGGCACAAAGTGTCTGAGATGTTTCCAAATCACGAGAAGGCAGAAAGGATGCAGCACTTGCAGAACAAGCTGGCAACTATGTTTTACAGTGCGTTTAAGGGTGATGTTACAGCACAACGGAATAAAGGTGCCACTGCCAGTAATCCTCCTCCTCCCTTGTCCACACAGGTAAGGACAGGACGCTCTAGCGATCTCATGGTGATGTCGGACATGCGGACATTCTTTAGTCCAACGTCTCGCCTTAGCCCTTCCGGATCCACCCTCCACCAACGCCTCGACTGGCAGGCAGCCAACTACCTGGCCTTACGTGTAGATGTAGTCACTGTGAGCAGTGATGAATACCTGGACTACTGGGTGCGCAGGCTTGACCTGTGGCCAGAGCTGTCACAATTTGCCATCCAACTTCTGTCTTGCCTGCCTCAAGCGTCCTGTCAAAAAGGACCTTCAGCGCAGCTGGAGGCATTATCACTGAGAAGAGAAGTCGCCTAGATCACAAAAGTGTTCAGTACCTCACCGTTATCAAAATGAATGCGGCATGGATCCCAGAGGGCTACTGCCCGCCCGAAGACTAAGTCAGTCCCCACACACAGCATCTCTGCCTGCACACCGTGTAACTGCCTGCCCCATGACTAAGTCGCTCTCCACACAGCATCTCTGCCTGCAGGCCGCTTGACTGCCTTCTCCGCCCCCACCAACAGGGTCCAGGACTCCAGGCGGATTCCTGAAGTTTGCTATAATAATTTTTCTGGTGCGTGTACATGCCTGCCTAATTTTTCTGGCTGCACTGCAGCTGCAACAACAAAACGAAAGGCATGTACATGTGTCAATTCCCTTTCGTGATCATTACCTTGCCGTGGCGAAGGGCTTGCATATCACAATGAAGCAATGACTGACGGCTATATGAGTGTCTCAGGGGGTGGGGGCACACCCAAGATAATAAGGTTGTTGCTTCATTATGGACAGACCAAATTTGATCAGCTGGACAGTCACTGTTCTGTCATTAAGCTACCTCAGCCCAGCGACCATATCGGCTGGAAAGCTGCCATCACCTGCATTCTTGTCATGGTGCGCACCAGTCCAATCTGGAGACAGATAATCTAGGATTGGCCCTAGACTTTTTTCATCTGTTCTTCACCGAGGATCTGTACGACTTAGTTGTGGCTGAGACCAACCGTTATGCCACACAATACATCACCGACAACCCGGATAGGTACTATGCCCAGGCTTTCCGGTGGAAACCACTCCAAGTTTCCGAACTTAAAACTTTTTTGGGCCTTCTCCTTAACAAGGATCTAGTCAAACTGAATGTATTGCGGTCTTATTGGTCTACGCACCCAATACATCACCTGCCCATGTTCTCTGCTGCCCTGTCCAGGACACGATTTGAGAACATCCTGCGCTTCCTGCACTTCAATGACAATACAACCTGTCATGAAAATGACCACTCTGCTTATGAGCGGCTCCACAAAATTTGCCCCTCATAGACCACCTGTCATCAAGATTTGCAGATGCTTATGCCCCCGAACAGAACATCTGCGTAGACGAGTCCCTCATACATTTTACTGGGCGCCTTGGCATCAAACAGTACATCCCAAGCAAGCGCGCCCGGTATGGGGTGAAACTGTATAAGCTCTGTGAAAGGGCCACAGGCACATCTCATTTTAGGGTCTATGAGGGAAAAGACTCAAAATTGGAGCCGGTCAGATGCCCTGACTACCTGGCGAGCAGTGGCAAGATTGTGTGGGAGTTGGTGTCACCTTTGTTCCAGGAGGGGTACCATCTTTATGTGTACAACCAGAGGCGCTTCTAGAGACCAGCGGACCAGCTAATTGCCTAGAGCGCCAGATTTATTGCAGGGTTTTGAGGGAAAAAAAGTTAATTTTTTCTGTCCTTAGAGACTGAATACTTAGGGAACGGAGATAAAAAGTTCTAATGAAAGCCTCTACTGCTCACCCTCAAATAAGGAATCTACAAACCTTTTGTCTACAACACTTTGTATGGCATTCCCTAATGTTAGTGTTATCAGTTATCTCGGGATCTAGAGTGTGTCCGTGTGACTCCTGTCCTGCCCGCGCCTCCTTATGACTTGAAAAGAAGAGGAGGATGCACTAGCATTGTAACCGGGTGCGTGGAGTGCAACCCCACCAGAGTGTTCCCATGTTGCCATTAAAGGGGGTGACAGCAGATGCTACTTCAACAGAGCTGAATTTTAACACCCAAAAACATGCTATTTTAGCTTTAAACATTCATTCACTGAGGCTGGGAGAGGAACAGCCTCCCCTCTTTAGCTGGATCTGCAGCTGCTGGCTCATGAAGCCGATCTTTGTTTACACACACCCCTGTAGACTGGGCTGTATTGGGCTGTGCTGCCAGAGCATGTGACTGAGGCTATTAGAGATGGGAAGTTCGAATCTTTTCAATGATCCGGATGATTCGAATCGGATCATTGAAGAGATCCGGATCTTTGATCCGAATCTCGGATCATTTTACTACCGAAGCATTCGGGGGTGAAATGAACAGCAGGACAGGTCTGTGGGCAGGAGAAGGGGAGGGGGTGGACACACAGAGAAGGGGAGAAGTTGGACAGAGGGCAGGGAGTGGACAGAGAAGGGACAAGCAGAGAGCAGAAATGTTTGCACACAATACCCACATGCTGCAATCATATGCTTTACATGTATTTCACCTATATGGTCATCTGTATACTCTGAATGGAAACGTCTCACAGTGAAAGAAAGCATTCCCCAAAGATAAGTGCAGCTGTTTAGTGCCGAGTGCAGGAGGATTATATTGCCTTTCAATCACACTGTCTGCAAAGTTACTGAGCTGAGCTGAGCCAAAAGCTTCCCATGTGTTCACTGTGCACAACTACGGAACAGGCAGCCTATAATGAGCAGCACATTATAGCCAGTATGTGTGCTCTACACATATCTGGCAGTGGCACCGATGTCTGCTCTCTCTCATCTACCTGTCCCTGCAAGGCTGGCTCCCATCCAACAGAGCGATCCCTGCTTCCAGGACCCCGCTGCCCGCTGAGAGGGGGCGTGCCGCTCCTGGCCCCGCCCCTTTTCCGATCCGAATCGTTCATTTTGATGATTCGGATGATCGACTCATAAAATAGATTCGGATCAAAGATCCGAATCGTTCATGATCCGGACAACACTAGAGGCTATGGAGTGTCTGCGTTGCTATGAACTGAATCTAGCCTGTGCTTGCGTTATCTCTGCTCCTGTCAAAACCCTGATTGATGGAGCGAGGGGGAAGCTGGAGCTGAGATCTGAGTGAGCCATGCACCACTGGAGGGGATGGAGAAGGGAGAGAGCAGGATATATGGATTGGATATGAAGCCTGTGTAAGCATCCAGTCCCCCTGCCATGCTGTCACAGCCTCTCTCTCAGCACACACACACACACACACACACACACACACACACACTGCACAGATGCCAGCCTACCCCCTCTCCCATATCAGGCTGGCTGAAAGCTTTTACAGGCTGGAGGAAGTGCTCTTGTAATGGAGTGCCTATTCTCTGGACAGCATTTACAACAAAAATGCATGCTTTCCTGTATCTTGTCTCACTTTTTACTTGTCTCCTGCCCCCTCCTCTCTTGTGTGTCCTCTGTCACTCTTCCTGCTCCCTAGTTCAATGGCAGGCAATCTATGTACAGCTTTCCCCCTTCCAATTGATCTGCTATCAACTAATCATGCATTGCATGATGTGTACCGGCCTTTGTCCATCCCTCTCTTCCTTGCTTACATTCTCCCTCCTTTTCTATTTCTCATTCGCTTTCTTTCTTTCTTTCTTTCTTTCTTTCTTTCTTTCTTTCTTTCTTTCTTTCTTTCTTTCTTATTTCCTCGTTGTGTTCCCAGCCTCCTTCATCTCTTGCTAAGGGCCAGTTTCCACTAGGAGCCATGGCCGTTTCTGATTCGGTTGCGGTTTCTGTTCTGCTGTGCAGCCGCAGCCTGAATCGCTAAAAAAGGCTATAGGGATTCGGCTGCGTGCTGCATAAAGCTGCACCATGCCATCCAGGTGCAATCTGAACTGCAAAACCATAGGTGAGATGGGCATCTTTTCCCGCCCCTCTTGTATTGCACTTTGAGTCCTATGGGAGAGAAAGGCTATAGAAATGTTACTGTTATTGTTGTATCGGGCCCATATTCGGAGAGGAAATATGGTCTCCTTCCTCCTTCATGACCTGCAGCACTTTACAGAGTACATAGTCATGTCACTGACTGTCATCAAGGAGCTCACAATCTAATCTTACCATAGCCATAGTCTAATGTCTTACCATATTATTATTATGTATTTATATAGCACTGACATCTTCTGCAGCACTTTAGATAGTACATAGTCATGTCACTGAGTGTCCTCAGAGGAGCTCACAATATAATCCTGCCATAATCATAGTCTAATACTCTACCATATTATTATTATTATGTATTTATATAGCACTGACATCTTTTGCAGCACATTACAGAGTACATAATCATGTCATTCATTGACCATACTTTATCTAATATCTCTTATGTAGTCCAAGGTCATTTTTAGGAAGCAGAAACCATTTGTATGCCAGCACACAGGTACCATGTGATGCAGTCTTATTTAGGATATGGGGGGGTGACACCATGAGTTACTGCACCAGGTGTCACAAACCTTAGCAACGCCACTGGGAGGATGGTGTCTTTGTGTGCATTCCAGAACGGACTAGCCAGGAGGAAGGAGGGAGATTTTCCCCCAGGCTGCTGGTACAATATATAAGGCAATGTGAAGCACTAGGCTGGTTGAGGGAAATAAATGTACAATTTGATGGCAAGCTGGTAAATGTACACAGCATGATGCAGAAGTGAGGCTTGCCTCCTACAGTGTCCTTAGAAAAAAACTCTGTCTGCTTTCTCATCATTGTAAAGACTGCATGTGGTCAGCTAGATAAGGTATTACACAGGTTGAAAAGTTTTCGACAGTCCCTAGACTACTCCATGTGGCTGCTGCAGCCTTGTGTGAGAGACTGGCAGGACAGGAGTCACATTACACGCAAGTCGCCTCTGTGTTATGTGGCTGCAATACAGATAAGTTCTCTGCTCCATGTCAGGCTTTTCTCAGTCTCTCTCCACTGCTCCTCTCTCCCTCATTCACCTTTGTTTCCCCCCTTCCCCTAGTGCTGGCTGTCTTTTCTTCCTCTCTCTGGATAGTATAATTGTTAAGGGCTCTGCCTCTGGCACAGGCAACCTGGGTTCAAATCTCTGCTTCTTTCTACTCAGTAAGCCAGCACCTATTCAGTAGGAGACCTTGGGCAAGACTCCCTAACACTGCTACTGCATACTGAGCGAGTCAGCACTGATTCCGCCAGGAGAAAAGTAATTATAAATATTCCTTGTTACTCTCTACTTTGCCCCCCCCCCCCCCCCCCATCTTACCTTCACAATTGAATCACCCAATCTTGTCATTAGTAACCCTAGCCTATAGCTGTCAATACATGCATTCATTTTTACAGACAGATTCTTTCAAAATGATCGAATATGGCGATTATCAACCACCACCAGACGCGTATTTACAAGGGTGCAGCTATGGCTTGAGCCATGGGCGCCAAAGCTCTGATGGGCGCCATGTCTGCTCTCAGTGTGACACATTTCACCCAGCCGATCGTATGCACAATCTGTTGACATAGCTCACACGCTGCTGCCATGGCACCACGCCGCTCTGTTCAGCCTGTGGTCTGTTTGCAGCACAGCTGTAGTGTACGGCTGCCTGTAAGTGAGAGTCACCCAGCATTCAATCCTCTCGTGTTGTGCTGGTGACGTCCTCTATCTCTGCTCCGCCCTCTGCTAGGCGCGGATATTCAGAAGGAAGATCAGGCTGGGGAGGATTGATTATGCAGAGCTTGGCTTTTGATCTGCAGTTGCCGGGTCAGTAAATGTCAGGACTGTTTTTTATTCTGTGTTCGGTGTTCATGTGGAATGTGAAGATTCACGCTAAAGTTGCTCTGAAGAATTGTCTGCTTAGACTCCACTTCTTTCTCAAAGCACTTGCTTGGAGACAGCCAGCTCATGCCTGACATTTGGTGTGGAGGGACACAGCCTTGAACATCAGAACACGATTTCTGATATATATATATATATATATATATATATATATATATATATATATATATATATATATATATATATATATATATATATATATATATTGCTCCAGGGAACTACTACTCACCCCACTACTATCTATCCTCTCTCTCCCTCTCCCATTCCCCATTCATTGGACTAATGCTGGGTACACACGTTGCAATTTCACGCTCGATCCGTAGGATCGATTATTTCCGACATGTTAGATCAGGTTTCGTTCGATACAGCCGTTGATTTTGCATGCTCAGTATGCAAAACCGACGGCTGTATCGATCGAAACACGATCGAACATGTCAGAAACAATCGATCGATCGAGTGGGAATCACAACGTGTGTACCCAGCATAAGAGTTTTTAACATGAGCACTTTTTCAATTAATAGGGAGGGAGGGGGCCCAAATTTATTGGTCTGCCTGGACCCCTTTGTGGTCCATATCTGCATCTGGTGTTCTGTTTGTGGCAGGTGTGCCGTGATTTTGAGTGTGTGTTGGGTTAGTGGATGAGGTGGGTGCTCTAATGCAATCATGTGCCGAGTGAAGGCTCTATGGGAGGAGAAGTGCTCTGATTGTATATGAGCTGTGAAGTAGAATGCTGCTATTCTGATGGGGGAAGGGGGGCGCAATTTCAGTGTTTGCCATGGGCGCAATGTTGCCTGGATACGCCACTGACCACCACATCGATCAATCATCAAGCCATCGCAAAAATGTACCAAAAATACAATCAAGCAGTACATTTTTATAATTGGACACAGTGGTATAGTGGCTGCCGCATTGCAAATATTTTCATGGAGAGGGGGAGGGGGCGCCACAGGTTTCCTTGCCTGGAGTGACAAAATGGCCAAAGGCGCACCTGTGGACAACTTTTACACAAGTGTGGCCCTCTATCAGCATTTAAAGATAGAAGGAATCCACTGCTGTGGAACCGTGCGGCCTAGTCGCTGGGGCTTCCCCCAATTGCTCTTTAGTACCCGGCTTGAGGGCTGCCTTGTGTACCGATGACCTGCTCGCGGTGAAATGGAAGGAAAAGAGGGACATTTACCTTCTGTCCACCATTCACAAAGACACGACAGTGCAAATTCACAGGGCAACTGAGGTCACTGAAAAACCCCTCGCCGTCCACGACTATAATTCTAACATGGAAGGGGTGGACTTCAATGACCAGATGTTAGGGCCCTATTTAGTTTCCCACAAAACCAGACACTGGTATAAAAAAGTGTCTGTTAACCACTTTACCCCCCCCAGTGCTACATTTCTCCGTCCCTCTGCGCACCGCTTCACCCCCAGGGACGGAGAAAGGCGCACTTGTTTGTTTACTGGCTGGGAGTGGGCGTGGACCTCGCGCGCACACTCCAGCCAGCCAGCACAGCAGGTGACTAATTGGATGTTAGGAACAAGCGTTCCTAAATCCAATTAGACGCGCCGATTGCGGACACAATGGAGACTGCTTCAAACAGAAGCAGTCTCCATTGATAACAAAGAAATGTAAACAAACGTGCAGCGCGCGATCGCGCGCCCCCGCGACCCGCGCGTGCGCGCACACACCCCCGCTCTGCAGTGCAATGATTGGTTATGGGGACCCCAGTCCCCAATAACCAATCATATCACAGTAAAAAATCAATGGAAGCAGCGCTGCAATGTACAAATCGCGCTGGTGCTTCAGGGGTAAAACCCCTCCGTTGTGAAGTGGTTAATCTAATTCAATTGGCTATTTACAACAGCTTTGTTCTCTACAGTAAGGCTGGGAGAACTGGATCTTTCCTTAAATTCCAGGAAGCGATCATTACTGAACTCCTGTATCCAGGAGGTGCCGTGGCCCAACCCCAAAATGTAGTTAGCCGGCTACATGAAAGGCACTACACTTTTCCTATTCCAAGTACCCCAAATCAATGCATCCCAAGAAAACGTTGTCGTGTTTGCAGCAGGGCTGGAATAAGGCGTGACACCACTGTTTACCTTCCCACCTGTCCTGACCAGCCTGGCCTATGCCTAGGGGAGTGTTTCCAGAGGGATCATGAACAGATACACTCCAGACATAGCAGTAGGCACACAAGGGTCTCTGTGCTATTTCACACTGGCACGATGCGTTAGGGAAAATTGCCTAGCGAAAGTCACACTTTGCGGTCCCCCCCTCCTATCCCGGAAGTGCTTGACTTAAAGAGAATCTGTATCCATGCAAACTTAACAAAATAAACATACCAGCCTGTCTGCAGCGCTCTCCTCTCCCCCTCTGCGTCATTTTCGCCGCTCCCCGCCGCTGTTTTGAGCAGTAAATCACACTTTTATTGCTTGTTTTGTAAACAAGCAATATGGCCGCCAAAACCGGAAGTTCGTCGGGCAGAGCGTGTGCCCGCTTCCAGGGAGTGTGCATGAGAGCCGTGCACGAGAGGAGCGCAAGTCTAAGCATGCGCTGTAGGTCCTCTCGTGCTGGCTCTATCTCAGCTGCCGATCAGCCTATCAGGGTCTCAGAGCCGGCTGCAATACACAGAGGCAGACCATTGATTCACTCTGCACAGCAGCATAAGTATTGCAGCCGGAGACTCTGATAGGCAAGTGTATTATTTATATTATTAGTAATGTGTAATTAGTAATCAGCTCTCTTCATGGTCTGCAGCCTCACAGCCAGATAGAGCAGAGACTTCCTAATGAAACTCACGGGAGCGAGCATAGAGGGGCGTGGAGGGGGCGTGGAGGGAAGGCCTGCCTAACAGCTAAACAACAATGAAGAGTCAGCCCCTTCCAGAGACGGCACGACAAGTACGACTGAAGAGAGATAAGATGATTGATTACACTGACTCTGCAGCTACAAAGGGCTGCAGTAAGCCAGATCACATTAGATTTGCTTTAGGAACCTGTAGGACAGAAGAAATACAACCGAAAAATTTGTTACAGAGTCTCTTTAACGCTAGTGCATGCCTATGTTACTGCGTGGCTTCTGTGGCAATTTGGGTCGGCCCGGAAGTCATGTTAGTCTACGGCGACGCAGTTAATTACTAGGCAGAATGCGATTACTAGGTCGAATGCTACTCTTGCGGTATTCCCTGAAGGTCTGTTTTGGGCGATGCGGTGCGCACGACCCACCGGATGTGCCAATATACTGAACCCAGACATCAGGTTTCCAGAGACCCTAATACACAGTGCTGCCAGAAACCTCTCCTTTCACTTGGGACAAAGTGCATAATGTACTTCGCCACATCTCTGTGCGATTTGCACTTTGCACATTGTCCCATGGGGGAGGAGAGGTTTGTCCTCGGAAAGGTAAGAAAAAAAACAAAAACAAAAAAAACAGGTAAGCAAACAAGTTAATGTTTGGTTCCCAATGTTAATGTTTGGGTTAAAAATGTTCAATGAAGTTTATAAAGTTGATGTTAATGTTAATGAAGTTATTACTTTGCTGCTTGCTTGTTTTTTTGTGGTTTTTTTTTTTCTTCTCTCTTTTTTCCATCCTTTACCCTTCCAGGTGGACCGACCAACCAGCTGCAGCACTGATGGTGCATCCTGACAGAAGCATTGTGCATCTGTCAGATTACACACAACACAAGTCGGTGCATGCAGCGCTGCAGGATGAGATTTCTCCTCCGCAGTAAAAATGATACGTTTGCCGAGGCATATGAGCTGAGGGGCGGTGTTGGAGTTCCTATGCTTTGGCAAACACTTTGTATCAAAGAACTCTGGCAATGATTTGTTCATCCACATCGATCGATGTGAATGGAGAAATCAGGTTTGCCAGGGCATACGAGCTGAGTGGGTTTGGACGTTTTTCACATTTTTTGGCAGATATTTTTTCATTCACCTTGATTGATTGATTGTTTGACGTTCATTTTTCCTTTCAACCCAGAGTGCATTACCCGCATGCCCAATATAAGGAGTATAGCAGAAACTCCTAATACTGGCCATACATGTAATAATTGCGGAGACCCTAAAATGCCAGGACAGACCCCACGAATGACGCCATTTTGAAAAGAAGACACCCCAAAGTATTCCGTGAGGTGAATCGTGAGTTCATAGAAGATTTATTGTTTGTCACAAGTTAGCAGAAATTGTTGTTGGTTTGTTTTTTTCACAAAGTGTCATTTTCCGCTAACTTATGACAAAAAATAAAATTTTCTATGAACTCACCATGCCCCTCATGGAATACCCTGGGGTGTCTTCTTTCCAAAATGGGGTCATTTGTGGGGTTTGTTAACTGTCCTGGCATGTGTGTGTGTGTGTGTGTGTGTGGGGGGGGGGGTGCTAAATTGTGAGCACCCCTAGCCTAAGGGTACTCATTGGACTTTGGGCCCCTTTGCGCAACTAGGCTGCAAAAAAAGTGTCACACATGTGGTATCGCCATACTCAGGAGAAGTAGTATAATGTGTTTTGGGGTGTATTTTTACACATACCCATGCTGGGTGGGAGAAATTTCTCTGTAAATGGACAATTGTGTGAAAAAAAAATCAAAAAAATTGTCATTTACAGAGCTATTTCTCCCACCCACCATGGGTATGTGTAAAAATACACCCCAAAGCACATTATACTACTTCTCCTGAGTACGGCGATACCACATGTGTGACACTTTTTTGCAGCCTAGGTGCGCTAAGGGGCCCAACGTCCTATGAGTACCTTTAGGGTTTCACAGGTCATTTTGAGGCATTTGGTTTCTAGACTACTCCTCACGGTTTAGGGCCCCTAAAATGCCAGGGCAGTATAGGAACCCCACAAATGACCCCATTTTAGAAAGAAGACACCCCAAGGTATTCCGTTAGGTGTATGGTAAGTTCATAGTAGATTTTATATTTTGTCACAAGTTAGTGGAAAATGACACTTTGTGAAAAAAAAAAACAATAAAAATCAATTTCCGCTAACTCGTGACAAAAAATAAAATCTTCTATGAAATCACCATACTCCTAAAGGAATACCTTGGGGTGTCTTCTTTCTAAAATGGGGTCAGTTGTCACTTCTACAGTTTGGTAGATCCTGAGAAAGAAAGCATGCCCTGGTGAACCCAGCAATGCAAAAAGACATGGACCTCCATGGAAGACACCAGTGTTGAGTTTCCTTCCTTGAGCACTATGCTAAGGAATATATATATATATATATATATATATATATATATATATATATATATATATATATTTGCTGTGGACACAGGAGGCTGGAGCTGGGACTTCAGTCTGAGAAGCAGACTTAAAAGTTTTATAGTTTTATTTTCTTTCTCAATATAAATTGGAGTAGTTTTCAGTCATTTTTTTGGGGGGGGGTCAGCCATACTTTTTTTTGTAAGTCATTATTGTTCCAATACCTGCCTCTGAACTTAATCATTACAGACCACCAGAAGGGATTAATCACAATGAACACGCTTAGCAAATCAAAGAGGATCATAAGTTAATTGCTATTATTTCATTTTCAGCAATCAGTAAAGAACTTTACCCCTGTTCGTAAAAAGTACCTATGTGAAAATTCTACCCGAGTAGGCTTTGATTAAAATTACTGGTCTGGACATTCTGTGAGGTCGCTCTGATCCATATCAGCAATCTGTTCACCAATAAGACACACCAGAACGCCTATCCTGACTCAGTTAGAAGCACTGAATTCCATCTGCAGTAAATGTATTTAAAAGCATTTCAAAGCCTATTTGATAGATTTTGTGAATATGGCTGCTAAGTAGAAATTCCAAGGAAATTGGAACTGTGAATGTTGATGTGAAGAATTAGGAGAGAAAGAGCAAGTGCTCTAAACCAAGCAGCACTTCTCTCCAAATGTGAAAAATGATAGCACATTTTAGATAAACCAAGTAAACCAAGTCCTGTTCAGTTTGTTGCAGATATAATGGGACAATGCCAGCGTCTATACAGTATACAGGATCTTCTCAAAAAATTAGCATTTTGTGATAAAGTTCATTATTTTCTGTAATGTACTGATAAACATTAGACTTTCATGTATTTTAAATTCATTACACACAACTAAAGTAGTTCAAGCCTTTTATTGTTTTAATATTGATGATTTTGGCATACAGCTCATGAAAACCCAAATTTCCTATCTCAAAAAATTAGCATATTTCATCCGACCAATAAAAGAAAAGTGTTTTTAAAACAAAAAAAGTCAACCTTCAAATAATTATGTTCAGTTATGCGCTCAATACTTGGTTGGGAATCCTTTTGCAGAAATGACTGCTTCAATGCGGCGTGGCATGGAGGCAATCCTATCTAAAAAAATTAGCATATTTCATCCGACCAATAAAAGAAGAGTGTTTTTAAAACAAAAAAGTCAACCTTCAAATAATTATGTTCAGTTATGCACTCAATACTTGGTCGGGAATCCTTTTGCTCAATGCGGCGTGGCATGGAGGCAATCAGCCTGTGGCACTGCTCAGGTGTTATGGAGGCCCAGGATGCTTTGATAGTGGCCTTAAGCTCATCCAGAGTGTTGGGTCTTGCGTCTCTCAACTTTCTCTTTACAATATCCCACAGATTCTCTATGGGGTTCAGGTCAGGAGAGTTGGCAGGCCATCAGGCTGATTGCCTCCATGCCACGCCGCATTGAAGCAGTCATTTCTGCAAAAGGATTCCCAACCAAGTATTGAGCGCATAACTGAACATAATTATTTGAAGGTTGACTTTTTTTGTTTTAAAAACACTTTTCTTTTATTGGTCGGATGAAATATGATAATTTTTTGAGATAGGAAATTTGGGTTTTCATGAGCTGTATGCCAAAATCATCAATATTAAAACAATAAAAGGCTTGAACTACTTCAGTTGTGTGTATTTGAATCTAAAATATATGAAAGTCTAATGTTTATCAGTACATTACAGAAAATAATGAACTTTATCACAATATGCTAATTTTTGGAGAAGATCCTGAATATCATAAATCTAGATACATTGTGGCCTGGAATAAGATGACTAAATTACCCTGGCAGTCTTTAAAGTAAACCAGAGCTGTGGCTAAACAGATTTGATACTTACGCGCGGCTTCCTCCTGCTGCATAAACACGTCTGTGTCCCACGCCATCCTCCCGCGGTCTGCCATTCAGCCACAATCAACCCTGGTAACTTGCTCAGTCGTGTCAACCTGGGTTTACTGAGCATGTGCGGGAGGTCCGCGCATGCGCAGTAGACCCATGTTGAACGTGACTGAGCAAGTTACCGAGGCTGATCGCGGCTGATCAGCAGACAGCAGGAGGACGGTGTGAGACACAGACGTGTTGACGTGTTTATGCAGCAGGAGGAAGCCCCGCGTGGGTATTAAATCTTGGTTTAGCCACAGCTCTGGTACACTTTAAAGCTGGTTGCTTGTTCCACTCATTTAAACCAAGAAATCACTTGACTGAATCATGTTTAGGGGATAAGATACTTAGCTGAACTAGAACTCTTTCCACTAGATATACCATGACTCATGAGCTGATAAACATTGAAGCAGACAATTTGGGCACAAGTGGCCCTGGAGAAATACGGGTGGCAGCATAGGTGCCCATGCTAAATGAAGAAAATACTGGCTACAGCTGGAAATTTGGATGCAAGGGCCACCTGACAAAAATAGGCACCAAAGAGCCCATGAAAAACAGTAGAAACAGAGTTCTGTGACAGTGAAGCAGAAACTGTATTTCTTAGTAGGGTCCCCCCTATATGGGGTATATGTATCTCAATCGCCCACCAATGTATGTAATTCTTCATTATATTGATCTTTGCTAAGTACTACTACCCTATTACCTTTAAACAGTGGTTTGCAAAAGTATTCGGTCCCCTTGAAGATTTCCACATTTTGTCATATTACTGCAACAAACGTGAATCAATTTTATTGGAATTCCACTTGAAAGACCAATACAAAGTGGTGTACACGTGAGTAGTGGAACGAAAATCATACATGATTCCAAACATTTTTACAAATAAATAACTGCAAAAATTCAGCCCCCTTTGGTCTGAGTGCAGTTAGTTGCCCATAGACATTGCCTGATGAGTGCTAATGACTAGAGTGCACATGTGTGTAATCTAATGTCAGTACAAATACAGCTGCTCTGTGACAGCCTCAGAGGTCGTTTAAGAGAATATTGGGAGCAACAATACCATGAAGTCCAAAGAACACACCAGACAAGTCAGAGATAAAGTTAATGAGAAATTGAAAGCAGGCTTAGGCTACAAAAAGATTTCCAAAGCCTTGAACATCCCACGGAGCACTGTTCAAGCGATCATTCAGAAATGGAAGGAGTATGGCACAACTGTACACCTACCAAGACAAGGCCATCCACCTAAACTCACAGGCCGAACAAGGAGAGCGCTGATCAGAAATGCAGTCAAGAGGCCCATGGTGACTCTGGACGAGCTGCAGAGATCTACAGCTCAGGTGGGGGAATCTGTCCATAGGACAACTATTAGTCGTGCACTGTACAAAGTTGGCCTTTATGGAAGAGTGGCAAGAAGAAAGCCATTGTTAACAGAAAAGCATTAGAAGTCCCGTTTGCAGTTTGCCACAAGCCATGTGGGGGACACCGCAAACATGTGGAAGAAGGTGCTCTGGTCAGATGAGACCAAAATCGAACTTTTTGGCCAAAACGCTATGTGTGGCGGAAAACTAACACTGCACATCACTCTGAACACACCATCCCCACTGTCAAATATGATCAGGGCCGTTTTTATCACCGTGCGGGCCAGGCGACCGCACTGAGCGCAGATTGCATGTGAAGGAAGGGGGGCGCCGGCAGGGAGAGACACTGCGGGAGCCGCTGAGCAAGTGATGCGCGGTGTACGCCAGCGCGATCACAATGCGACCTTCCCACACTCCTCCTGGGCATCCTGCTTCATTCTTTTTCCGCTCTGACGTCATGTGCATCACCACCACGTGATGACACGACGTGCAGGCCAGGCAGAGTGCCGATGGAGGAGGAGGCGGAGTACTGTACTGGCTGTCTTCCCGGGGCGATGCGTTTGTGGTCCCCTTCCTGGTGACCCGCCCTGCGTGCTTTCTCCCCGGGCCTGGCTGGATCGGCGCCTCTCGTTCAGCAGGTGGTCACAGACAGTAAGTGACCTGCTGCTGGCTGCTGCTCACCTGCGCTGGTGACCTGACTTTGCCTCTCTGTGGCCGCTATCAGAGAGGGGGGAGGGGCGGGTGGCGCTCTCTGTCCTGCAGGCTGCAGTATCAAATAATTTCAATAAAAATATTGCTTTTTTGTGTAACTCTGAGGCCCATACTGCAGCACCTACCTACCTACTCTATACTGCAGCACCTACCTACCTACCTACCTACCTACTCTATACTGCAGCACCTACCTACCTACCTACTCTATACTGCAGCACCTACCTACCTACCTACCTACTCTATACTGCAGCACCTACCTACCTACCTACTCTATTCTGCAGCACCTACCTACCTACCTACCTACCTACTCTATACTGCAGCACCTACCTACCTACCTACTCTATACTGCAGCACCTACCTACCTACGCTATACTGCAGCACCTACCTACCTAATCTATACTGCAGCACCTACCTAATCTATACTGCAGCACCTACCTACCTACCTAATCTATACTGCAGCACCTACCTACCTACCTAATCTATACTGCAGCACCTACCTACCTACCTAATCTATACTGCAGCACCTACCTACCTAATCTATACTGCAGCACCTACCTACCTACTCTATACTGCAGCACCTACCTACCTACTCTATACTGCAGCACCTACCTACCTACCTAATCTATACTGCAGCAACTACCTACCTAATCTATACTGCAGCACCTACCTACCTACTCTATATTGCAGCACCTACCTACCTACCTAATCTATACTGCAGCACCTACCTTCCTACCTACCTAATCTATACTGCAGCACCTACCTACCTAATCTATACTGCAGCACCTACCTACCTACTCTGTACTTCAGCACCTACCTAATCTATACTGCAGCACCTACCTACCTACCTACCTACTCTATACTGCAGCACCTACCTACCTACCTAATCTATACTGCAGCACCTACCTACGTAATCTATACTGCAGCACCTACCTACCTACTCTATATTGCAGCACCTACCTACCTACCTAATCTATACTGCAGCACCTACCTACCTAATCTATACTGCAGCACCTACCTAACCTATACTGCAGTCACCTACCTATCTATCCTATACTGCAGTCACCTACCTATCTAACCTATACTGGCACCTACTTATTGAAGCTATACTGCAGTCACCTACCTAAGCTATACTGCAGTCACCTACCTATCTATCCTATACTGGCACCTACTTATCTAAGCTATACTGCAGTCACCTACCTAAGCTATACTGCAGGTACCTACCTACCTAACCTATACTGCAAGCACTTACCTATCTAACCTATACTGCAGTCACCTACCTATCTATCCTATACTGGCACCTACTTATCTAAGCTATACTGCAGTCACCTACCTATCTAACCTATACTGCAGGCACCTACCTACCTATCTAACCTATACTGTCACCTACCTATCTAAGCTATACTGCAGTCACCTACCTATCTAAGCTACCTATCTATATTGCAGGCACCTACCTATATAACCTAGGTACCTATCTAACCTATACTGCAGGCACCTACCTACCTAACCTATACTGCAGGCACCTACCTACCAAACCTATACTGCAAGCACTTACCTATCTAACCTATACAGCAGGCACCTACCTATCTAACCTATACTGCAGTCACCTACCTACCTATCTAACCTATACTGTCACCTACCTATCTAAGCTATACTGCAGTCACCTACCTATCTAAGCTACCTATCTATATTGCAGGCACCTACCTATATAACCTAGGTACCTATCTAACCTATACTGCAGGCACCTACCTACCTAACCTATACTGCAGGCACCTACCTACCAAACCTATACTGCAGGCACCTACCTATCTAATTCATACTGGTGGCACCTACATAGCTAACCTAAACTGTGGGCACCTATACCTGGCTCCATGGCGGGGAAGGGGGGGGGCGATTTTTACACCCTCGCCCTGGGTGAAATTTAGCCTAGAAACTGCCCTGAATATGATGGTGGCAGCATCATGCTCTGGGGGTGCTTCTCTTCAGCCAGGACAGGGAAGCAGGTCAGAGTTGATGGGAAGATGGATGGAGCCAAATATAGGGCAATCTTGGAAGAAAAGCTCTTGGAGTCTGCAAAAGACTTGAGACTGGGGTGGAGGTTCACCTTCCAGCAGGACAACGACCCTAAACATAAAGCCAGGGCAACAATGGAATGGTTTAAAACAAAGCATATCCATGTGTTAGAATGGCCCAGTCAAAGTCCAGATCTAAATCCAATCGAGAATCTGTGGCAAGATCTGAAAACTGCTGTTCACAAACGCTGTCCATCTAATCTGACTGAGCCGGAGCTGTTTTGCAAAGAAGAATAGGCAAGGATTTCAGTCTCTAGATGTGCAAAGCTGGTAGAGACATACCCTAAAAGACTGGCAGTGGAATTGCAGCAAAAGGTGGTTCTACAAAGTATTGACTCAGGGGGACTGAATAATTACGCACACCACACTTTGCAGTTATTTTTTTTTTAAATGTTTGGAATCATGTATGATTTTCGTTCCACTTCTCACGTGTACACCACTTTGTATTGGTCTTTCACGGGGAATTCCAATAAAATTGATTCATGTTTGTGGCAGTAATATGACAAAATGCGGAAAACTTCAAGGGGGCAAAATACTTTTGCAAACCACTGTATGTGGGTCTCACCACAACATTTTTCTCCTATAAGAGGCCTCTAGCAATTTTCTGTGCATCATCCCTCCTTCCATTTGGCCATATTTCTGAATACCTTTATGGCATTATAATTATGATCTAAAAGATAACAAGTAGGTTTGAGGCCTCTCAACCCTTACTGCTGATCCCTCCCTCCCCACAAAATATTGTTCTAAATGCAGGTTTTTCGTGAATGTATTAATATCAATATACAGCAAGACCCCTGGTATCCGGTACAGGCAGGGATTGCCCAATGCCGGATACATGTGCTTGCCAGTTGCTTGAACTGGTGTTAAAAGCACCCCCCCTCCCTCCCCCGAGCAGCAGGAACTACTCTCACTGATCATCCAGGCACCATCATTTAAACATCCTTCTCCTTCCAGTGGCTGTCCAGCGTCCTCAGTGTACAGATCCTGGCATATAATCTGACCTGCATCGGGTCATGTGACATGCCTGGAGCCGTGCATGGACACTGGAAAGTCGCTGGTAGGTGCAGGATGCATTGAAGAGGGCGGTGCATAATTAGTGGGTAGTTCCTGCTCTCAAAACACTGCCAAACCACCCAAAACTCACCCCCGTTATTCCACGGAAGTTGATACTTCCGGTTGCCTGGGTTCCGGATAACAGGGACTTTGCTGTCTATGGAAAATTAATCCAAGCTTTCTTTGTGTGAATTTAAGTACCTTATTCAAAAGATTGACTTCATTTTTATTTAGGGTCAGGTTCTGTTTATACTATATATACCCTGCCCTACAAGATTCTCCTTTATTTAAAGCAAGAGGGATATGGAGGCTGCCATATTCACTGTGCGACGGTGTGTGTTGCAGTTAGCATTCAGTTTAGAGGTGATGGGGGTGAAGTCCCTCGAAGTGAGAGGTCCAGGGCTCGCCCGCATTTCCCTCTAGCTATCGCAGGGTGGTTTAGGGGCCCCCGCCAGTGAGAGAGACTGGGGCCCCTGACTGTTGTGTGAACCAGCGTTTGTGATTTTAAATTTCATTTTTGCAGCTTCAAGGATGCGGTTGACAGGTGAGTGGTTAGGGAGGGGACTGTGTGGGAGATGCCTACACGCGGCGGTCCTTGTAAAATATGTAATCAACGATTACGTCCAACCAAAGCCTCCCACCTGAATGCTAATTTATGCAATTCCTGCTAGATTTGGTATGGTAGGCAATGGGTGTATGACCGTACACCTGATTGGCTGATTGGCGCCTGCTGACCAGATAGAGGTAGGAAATTGCTTGAACTGGTAGTGAGCAAATTGTGTGTGTTGCAGTTATCATTCAGTTTAGAGGCAGTGGGGGTGAAGTCTCTGGTAGTGAGAGTTGCAGGGCTCGCCTGCATTTGCCTCTAGGTATCGCATGGTGGATTGAGGGCCCCAGCTAGTGAGAGAGACCTGGGGCCCCCGGCTGTCTTGCGAACCAGTGTTTGTGATTTTAAATTTCTTTTTTGCAGCTTCCAGGATGCGGTTGACAGGTGAGTGGTTAGGGAGGGGACTGTATGGGAGATGCCTACACGCGGCGGTCCCTGTAAAAGATGTAATCAACGATTACGTCCAACCGAAGCCTCCCACTTGAATGCTAATTTATGCAATTCCTGCTAGATTTGGTATGGCAGGCAAAGAGTGTATGACAATACACCTGATTGGCTGACTGGCGCCTGCTGACCAGATAAAGGTAGGAATTTGCTTGAACTGGTAGTGAGCAATTGTGTGTGTCCCTTTAAGAAGCACAGATAATTAATTATGTTAGATAAATAAATAAGTAAGTAAGTGACTTAATAAGATTTCAGACATCTTTTTTAGCTCCATTCTGAGCATCATCAATACCTTGTTGTTTCTTTGAATAAGCTATAAAAAAAATTGAGTTTAGAATAATTAAAGAAACAAATAATGACCTAATTTTCTCTCGGCAACAACACCAATCTGGAACCAGACTGAACTTATTTATGCTAGAGGACAAAAGAAAAACACAGCTTGACTACGTACCGATGACATGGATTGAACATAATTGGGAGTATTAGCTGACTGATAGCTAAAAACACTGCACTGAATTTGATTATGAAAATAGCATCCTTCATTTTTCACCAATTCTGACTAAATTGCGAAGACTTTCTGAATAATACTGCAGGCTTATTCTATTCTGATTCATAAACATCCAGAATATGCAGGTAGCCATAATGTAAAGTTACCAATTTTCTGCCCATTGAACTGAACTTTTTTTTGTATTATTCTTATTAATATAAGTGGCCATAGCATTTGTAACTTAGCAACAGTCCATTACTGTTGGACAAGAGTGCAGTCCGTCAGAGGCAAATGGGTAATTCGTGATTCTCAGGCAAGCAGGATGTTTCTACGGCGGGCGGTAAGAGTCATTATGAAATTTAGGCTGCCACATGTTGCTTTGTTAAGTGAGTTATTAATGTATAAGAAATAAAGTAGATGTACTTGTGTTTTTAAAGAGTAACTCCACTCTTGTTAATATGAGAGACATCTAGAAACTGACAGCCATTTTCAGTTAATCAATTAAGGAAACATTGTATTTATTTTATATTAAACACACTTGGCCTGATCCAATTCACTTCTCCTAAGTTTTATCCTGCTTGATAATTCACATTTTATCAATACAACTAATTTTAAGCCACCAGCAAGCAAGAAAATACTTCAAAAAAATTGACCCCCTTAATCTGGAATTATTAAAGACTCAAGTATAAGTCGGCCTAAGAAAGTTAATGACTGCAAGTGGGGGCAACGAGAGTTACTAGCTGAACCTGGGGGTTAAATGTCTGTACTTCACCCGTTAACCCATCTGGTCCCCAAGTACAAACATTAACCCCTCCTGGTCCCTAATGGCAGCCTGCAACTGTCCCAGAAATTTGTCATAAGAAGCTGCAAACCTAACATGATAAATAAAAAAGTTCATTAACAATAAAAAGAACATTAAAACCATATTGCCACTTATATTGACCTGGATCCACAGGCAAACAGAGTGTGCGGTCACTAAGCCTCCTGATAGTGACCTGGCCAATAGTTTACTGTGAAGTGGACCTGATCTCTTGCACAGGACAGAAGGAAAACATATTGAAATGCACCCTGTATGTATTTAGAGAGTTTAGCCCATCTAATTCCCCCTCATCTAAGCACAAGTTGTAATTTGATCTTGCCATGGCAGAGAGTTAATTGGTAAACCAGGATGTTAACAATATGTCTGCTTCCATGAAAACAGGAAGTAGACAGAATGCAGACTTATTGCAGGATTTGTATCAGCTGTAACAAAGAAATGTTTTTATTTAGAAGTTATTCTGCTGTTGCTTATCTTTTAGAGCAGAGAGGAACTTCTGTGTTCAGGTCAGGTCCACTTTAAGAACTCCCCATCCACCCGGCCGCCCGCCCATCTCCCTCTCTGACCAGTGCTGCTTCTCTCCCATTTGTCTGCCATGAATGGATGCAAAGTGTGAAAGCAGCGGAGCAGATATATGTTACCTAGTCCACTGCTGGGCTCTGTGTCCTCTGGTCTCCTTTTCCACATGTTGTTGAGTGTGCAATAGCGTCACCACAGAGTCTGGCTCCTGGTGTCACATGACATCGGAAGTCAGGTGACACAGAGAGCCAAACTCTGTGGTGAAGCTATTGCACGCTCAGTGGCATGTGGAAGAGGAGATCGGAGGACACTGAGCCCAGCGGTTGACTAGATAACGTATGTCTGCTCCGTTGCTTTCACGCTCTGCATCCTTGCCTTGCGCACAGGGGGTAGAGAGGCATGAAGGTTCAGGCAGGCAGGCGAGCAGGTGGCCAGGAGTTCTTAAAGTAGAAATATTGGACAGGTCATGATCAGGAGGAGAGAGGGAGAGGGGATGGAGGGGCTTATAGGAGCTTACAGGAGAGAGAGGCACCCCAATCTACAGATATAAGTTAGCGAATTTAGGTATTACTTGAGTGTAAGACGACCCCTATGTTTTGCATTAATGAGTCAGACCTACATGTTTCGACTTCTTGTGGATATACAGTAATAACCCGGCTGCTTTCCTTTTTTTATTTCGCTGCCTGAAAGAGTTACATTTCAGGCATGCAAGTAACTGCTTCTGTCTTGTTGGTACCTTCTAAGAGTATGGTAAACTCACCTCGCAAATTACAGCCATTAAAGTTTTCCTGGCAGAATACAACTTCTGATGGCAGAAGAGAGAGAAAAGGGAATAGTTTATGTATTTTAACTTTGGGACACTTAATAGCCATTGAGCTGAGATAATACAACATTCAATCTACTTTGTAAATGTTTAAAGAAAACCTGTACTGAAAATTAAAAGTCAAAATAAGCATACACAAGTCATACTTACCTTCCATGTAGTCTACTCCTCAGTGTCTTTCTCCTGTCCCGCGTCCTGTTTGTTCACTGTGATCAACGGAATTTTCCGTCCTCCATTTTGAAAATGGCCATTACCCATAACAGCTTTCTGGTCAGCACACAGTTAAACTGCACCATCGCCCACTTGAGCCATAGGGAAATATGGACATTGCCTGGTACATCAGTTTTCCTCTCAGCTATAACTGACAGCAACTGATATTTTACTGACAGCAACTGATATATTTCAGATCTGACAAAATATTGTCAGAAATAGAAGGGATTATTGTCAGAAGAAAATGGTGAGCGTCTGAGAGGAACTGATGGCAAGGTAACTATGCAATGTTCATTTGAAGTTACCTCATGTGTTTATGTTAAATATTTTTACTCAGTACAGGTTCTCTTTAAGTATAAAATAAAACCGTGGGACATCTAAAAAAGTCATTGCAAGATCTCGCCGCATATGGCGGCGGAACGCCGAGATCCATGTTGAGGTGCAAGTCTCTGGGTCTCGGCGAAGCGCTGATGTCAGTGGAGCGCATGGCGCTCCTTCCTTATTGGCCAAGTGGCGGACGCATCCTAAGTACGCACTCCGCCGCTGTAAACATTAGCAGCATGCGTACTGGCGTGTCAGCTGACTTGCTGACACGCCCCAGACTGATTGGTTGTTTTGGATTCTGTTACTTTTTGATTGGTTAGTGCTAATATAAAAGAAAGGTGAGCACCCTCAGTCTTCGTCCGTGATAGCCTATGCTGGGCTTGTAGCTGAGATTGCGCTCACACCAAGCGCCTTGTCTTGCTGCAGATTCTGTCTGTCTCTTGACCAAACTTCTTGCAGATCTGATACCTTGTTGCCGACCCGGATTGAACCTGACTACTGTTTTTCTGATCTTCTGTTATCTGGCTTGTACCTGACCTTGCATCTACTGGATTACCTGTTGCCAAACCTCGGATTGTTTATGGACGTTGCATGAACGCTGCCTGCCCCGATCCTGGCCTATCTGACCTTGCATCTGTATTGTGATTATACTTTTGTCTGGATTGTCGCAGTCCATAGGCCTTAGGTGACTATTCAATTATACTGTATCTGCATTTCCTTGCTGTGTTTGGTGAATGCTATATGCCAGGTTGTATGCTACATCTACCTGCAGGGTTGTGTAGTTTTGTTGTTAGGCAGGAGTTTATGCAGGTGTTAGGGCTGAGTTATAGGTCAGTCATATGAGCATACAGTCTGACCTATAGCAAGTAGCCAGACAAGCCTGACAGTCATTTTTAGAAGTAGGAGGATAAATACCATATATATATGTGTATAAGGGTCCTTTTACACTTAATGCTTTGGCATGCGTTAGTGTGCGTTAATATGCGTTGGTATGCATTTTTTTCATAGCATTGCATTGGCCTTAAAGCTGCAGTGGCCTTTTTTTGACAAAAATGGCCTGGTCTTTGGGGGGGAGGGGGGGGGGGGTAAAGCCCATGGTCCTCAAGAGGTTATGGTGCCCATTAACCTTTTTCCGACCGCGTCACGCCGATGGGCGTGGCCGCGGCGGCAGCCCCACGACCGCCTGACGCCGATTGGCGTAAAGTCCTGGGGCTGTAATTTGCATGAGATCGCGCTCATGCTCGGAGGGCGGAGCTCCGCCCCCTCTTCAGTCTCCGAGCGGCTATTGCCGCTCGGGAGACTGTTAGACGGCGATCACGCCATCTATTTACACTGTGCAGCGCTGCGATCAGCAGCAGCGCTGCGATCAGCAGCAGCGCTGCTCTGGGGACAGCCGTGTGACACGGCTGTCCCCCTGGGGGACAAGAGTGCGATCGGCTCTCATAGGCAGAAGCCTATGACAGCCGATCGCCGTTATTGGCTGGCTGTGGGGTAGGAGGGAGGTAGGGGAAAAAAAAAATAGGCGGATTTATTAAAAAAAATACAACATAAATATTTACATTAAACAAAAACAAAAAAAAACAACAAAAAAACGTTTTTTAGCAATTAATATATTTGTATGCACCGTTTGAATGTTTTATATTATGTAGCTCACTGCAGTCCTGTACTTTTTGCCTTTGTCCACAGTTTTGTCCCCTGTTTTATTGCCTGATGAAGCGGGCTTAGTCCTGCGAAACGCGTTGCATCTATTGGGGTACTAATAAAGTGTTTATTTATGTCAGACAAGTAGTCTAGTCTGCTTTCGGAGGTAAGTCCACCACTGCCTCCCCAGCATATTTTAAAACTTTTAATTGTTGTTTTTATTCTGCTGGCGCCTCTGTTCATCAAAGTCATGGTCCTCAAGAGGTTATAGTGCCCATTAACCTTTTTCCGACCGCGTCACGCCGACGGGCGTGGCCGCGGCGGCAGCCCCAGGACCGCCTAACGCCGATTGGCGTAAAGTCCTGGGGCTGTAATTTGCATGAGATCGCGCGAAGGCTGCGCGCGCATCTCATGCTCGGAGGGTGGAGCTCCGCCTCCTATTCAGTCTCCGAGCGGCTATTGCCGCTTGGGAGGCTGTTAGACGGCAATTACGCCGTCTATTTACACTGTGCAGCCCTGCGATCAGCAGCAGCGCTGCACTGGGGACAGCCGTGTGACACGGCTGTCCCCCTGGGGGACAAGAGAGCGATCGGCTCTCATAGGCAGAAGCCTATGACAGCAGATCGCCGTAATTGGCCGGCTGTGGGGAGGGAGGGAGGGTAGGGTTTTAAAGAAACAGGGATTTTAATAAAAAAAAAAACAATAATATTTGTTATAAAAAAAAACAAACATGGGGGGAGCGATCAGACCCCACCAACAGAGAGCTGTGTTGGTGGGGAGAAAAGGAGGGGGGAATCACTTGTGTGCAGTGTTGTGCGGCCCTGCAGCTTGGCCTTAAAGCTGCAGTGGCCAATTTTACTAAAAATGGCCTGGTCACTAGGGGGGTTTAGCCCTGCATTCCTCAAGAGGTTAATGGTACGATTTTTCCTCAGATGCGATAATTATTTCAGATTTTTTAGATATAACTGTACAGAACAGCATACTGTATGTGGAAAAAATTGATGAGAAATTATTCTGTGATCAATTGATTTGAACAACTTTATCGATCCAGCTGTTGGATTAAGCAATCGCATCTGAAGTAAAAAAAACTGCTCAAATGAAACAGTATATGGAAACAATCGACAATTACCTTCCGATTAAATTTTTTTTTTTTTTTTAAATCATCTTAATGGGAAATTTTAATCTTTCACTTTCCACTACTTTAGTTGATATTCTCAACAGTGCAACTATTAAATCAATCTTCTGACTGAATATCTCCACAGCTCTGTACTCCAAAAACACACTAATGCAAAATTCTCTAAAGAAACACCGTAGACCACATTTTACCATAGTATTCTGCAGTACCTCATAATCACAAGAAAAAACCACACTGGAGGGCGCTGCCCAGAAAAAACTGTTGTGTTATTAGCTGTTATTAATAACCCTATATAGTTTAAACTACCTCCTGCTGCAACCACCCAGGGTGGGGTTCTCCCCTGTCCCCACCTAAAGCGAAGCAAATTTAAATATTATAAGGGGTGCGCTGGACATAAGTCAATACACAATTGCTGTTCTAATTACAAACTTTTTATTGTGAATGTTGTCACCAAGTACCATAAATCTCAACCAAATACACTCTCATGCATTCATCCTTTCATACAAAGAGCAAGCTGGTTCTCTTTAAAAAATAAAAACCTCAACAATTGTGAGCTGCAATTGCCACAACTGTCGCGTGTTTGACAAAATATAAAAATATAAAATTACAACGTCACTTCTAGATTCTGAGGAAGACGGCCGAGCCATTGAAACATGTCAATCGTATAGCTGTGAACTGTATTGATATAGGGGCGCCCCGCTATAGTACAGATTGGCCCACGTTCCTTTCATCAAAATTGTGACAACCGGGTACACGGAGGAATTACGGAATTACAGAGGATTGGAATGCAAGGAAGTGGCCACAGCTTGGGTTGAGACGCACTAGGAAGTGACGTCTCTCCCCTGAAGTTGGTGATCCGGAGACCCGGAAGTTGTAGGCCATAGCCGACCCGGCGTCACGCATGCTGACAGCAGCTCACCGCTCTAGCGGCGCTGCCCGCTAAGTGATTGAAGCGGCCCCCCGTATCACTGAGGAAGACCCCCGGTGGGTACTAGGACCGCCCCATTTCGGAACCTCTGGGATATGTTGGAGGAACCTTCGTAGGAGTGGTGAGAATTATTTAGGCAATCTATGCATAACGGTTATTGACTGCCATCATACAATTATAGTTTGTACTATTTGGGACATACAACCACCGTTCCAGGACCTACATTTTTTTATATGGGAATTGTGCAGCATCCTCAGGAGTGCATAGATAATTTTGGCATAATAGCTTATTTTTAAGAAAGCATACAACGTTGTAATTTTATATTTTTATATTTTGTCAAACACGCGACAGTTGTGGCAATTGCAGCTCACAATTGTTGAGGTTTTTATTTTTTAACCACCTGAGCGGTCTGGACGAGCTCAGCTCGTCCAACACCGCCGGAGGCTGCCGCTCAGGCCCTGCTGGGCCGATTTTCATCAAATAAAAAGCAGCACACGCAGCCGGCACTTTGCCAGCCGCGTGTGCTGCCTGATCGCCGCCGCTCTGCGGCGATCCACCGCGAGCAGCGGCGAAAGAGGGTCCCCCCAGCCGCCTGAGCCCAGCGTAGCCGGAACAAAAAGTTCCGGCCAGCGCTAAGGGCTGGATCGGAGGCGGCTGACGTCAGGACGTCGGCTGACGTCGATGACGTCACTCCGCTCGTCGCTATGGCGACGATGTAAGCAAAACAAGGAAGGCCGCTCATTGCGGCCTTCCTTGTTTATTCTGGGCGCCGGAGGCGATCGGAAGAACGCCTCCGGAGCGCCCTCTAGTGGGCTTTCATGCAGCCAACTTTCAGTTGGCTGCATGAAATAGTTTTTTTTTTATTTAAAAAAAACCCTCCCGCAGCCACCCTGGCGATTTAATCAGAACGCCAGGGTGGTTAAAGAGAACCAGCTTGCTCTTTGTATGAAAGGATGAATGCATGAGAGTGTATTTGGTTGAGATTTATGGTACTTGGTGACAACATTCACAATGAAAAGTTTGTAATTAAGACAGCAATTGTGTATTGACTTATGTCCAGCGCACCCCTTATAATATTTAAAAGTACCTCATAATCATTAGCCTCCCATCCTTTCTGGATCCTTCAGAGGCCTCCTATCTCCTCTTTATCCCTTCTGCCACTGCTCAGGACCATTTGGAAGCTCACAGCTGTGCTCCTCTTCATGCAAACGCGTGGCTGTACTATGCTTGCACGAGAATGTCCGCGCCAGCACAGTAGCAAGAAACCGGATTACTGCGGTTGTACATTGGAAAGACAGCAGTCATGATAACATATTCAACAAGCTCTTGTTGGATATGTTCAGGGGGTCTGTGAGTGGCAACAGTGGGGGCGAGGAGGACATGGGAAGCCTCTGCTTCAGTTTTACAGTTAACGCATGTTGAGCAGTACCATACCGCAACCACGTATACTGCAATGCTCCACCCGCCGCACTGTGAACGTCACATAAGTGGTGCATTGCAGTCCGGTAATCCTTGCTACAAAGTGGCCTTTACACCGCACTCTACCACTGTGACCGTGGCCTCATAGGATGGAAAACTCATAAAAATTCATAACGTGTGAGTTATGGCAGTTATGATGACCAAGCAAATCACTTTTTCTGCATTACTCTTAGTTTCCGATGAGAAGAAAGCCAAGAATCAAATTCTATGACACAGGAGTAAATGACATTAGAGCTTTGTAAGAAATGGTGAAAGTTACCCATGTCATAGAAAGTGTCTGCATTTCTCCTCATTTTATGCTGGGTATTAATTCCTCGCTTTCACACTCCTATCGTTATCTGTTTAGTTAACATTGTCCATGACACCCCTCTCAGCTGGCTGATCCTTAGATTGATGGATGCAGATAGACTTTGTGCTGCATGAAGCTGAATGGGTTATTGCCATAGGTGCCAGTAGCACTCTGAGAGAGAGGATGAAATAATTTCCCATCCTAATTAAAACAATAAAATACATTTTGTCCACTTGTAATATATAGTGCCAATTCAAAGCTCATAAATTTATATGATCGGAGCAGGTGGATGTGGTACGTAAATCATATTCACTGCACAGATGGAGTAACATTTTTGACAACTCAGTGACAAGAATATATGTGACTACATCAATGCCACTGAGATATCTTTGCTGCAGCAGCATTTATTTATTTATACGACGACACAGCAATTACTAACCAATAATACTGAGATTCTCATTAGAATCACAAATCATCCTATATACGAAACAACGCACCTGCGCATGCACACACTAACCGCCTCCTACAATGCCACCCTGCCGCCTATAAGATAAATGCCACCTCAGAGACTGTGCATGCAGATCATCTGTTATATGAGAAGTTGCTGCTTGCTGACTGTCAAACTGGCCACAGTGTGTCCATGCCTGCATAATTACATCCTTTATTTAGTAGGAGTAACAATAAGTAAAAAAAAAAAAAAACACACCTCAGAAAATACTTTCACAAGCGAAACCTTTTCCAATATACTAAATATTAGGAATTAATTACAGCAAAACTGAAACCACCAGTGACTGCATTGGTTAAAGGAATCTAAGCAGCTCCTGGCTTCAACAAGCTGAAAGGGCTGCCATGTTTGAGACATTCACCCCTCTGCTACCTTTCCACTGCCATTATCCAGGGTAAGTGTGAAATTCTTCAAGTGTGACTAATGTTTTCTGTTTAAAGTACAGGAGGGAAGACTCAGATTTGTTTGTGTCAATTAAGTCTAATTAGGTGATTTATTATCTCCCATCCATCATCTGTTGCTCCTCTGTCAGCAAGTCCTTGCACTGACTGAAGACTGAAGAGGTTGAAGGATACTGCCTATTTTAACCTTTAATGTAAAAAGATGAGGTAAAATGAAAGTTTTTTTTCAATAATAAACCACATTTTTAATTTACTATAGAGCTTCTCTGGGAGTTAAAAATGATGCTCGGTTTACTTTAAGAGCTATGCCTCTGACACATGGGACCTGAGTTCAAATCTCGGTTCTTCCTGTTCAGTAAGCCAGCACCTATTCAGTAGGAGACCTCTGGCAAGATTCCCTATCACTGCTACTACCTATAGTGTGTGTCCTAGTGGCTGCAGCTCTGGCACTTAGAGTTCGCCAGGAGAAAAGTGCAATATAAATGTAATTTGTCTTGTCTTGTCTAGATTTCAGCATAAAATGTAAGTGTACCTGAGGCGAACCTAATGCAAAAAATTAGGTACTCACCTATAAAGAGAGAAGCCTCGTGATCCTCCAAAGGTTTCTGAAGACCACCGTTGCTGTGCACAGACCCCAGTAACATATCTGACAAGAGCTTGTCAGATATGTTCAGTGTAATTAGGTTAACAGTGGGTGATAGAAATGGCTTAATAAGAATTAAACATTTGGAATTGATACACATTTTTATGTTAATATTTTTCAGACGTATGCAGCTTGAAACTAGACCATTATTCATCTACTGCATTTGGCTGGTCCAATTTCAAGTTGCCAAAAGCTGCTAAAAACCTCATATACCTGGACTAAAGCTTTATACATGCGCCAGAGGGGCTTGTTGGGAATATAGCGTGTCACAATTTTTGTGGGCGACAGTATTTGTGCATCTGCATGCACTTTAAGTTCCTAGAACTGTTTGTCCTCAGCCCAGTACAGAGTATTACAATACCTCAGTGCAGGAAGATCAAAATTTTAGATAGCTACATTGTAGTCCTCTACATATATAACAGAGGAAAATCAGTAAGAAAGGCAGCCTCCTATACATTTTTGAAGATAAGCTCAGGGGCACCGCCAGGGAACAAGCAAGGCATACCCCTGCTTGAGGCCTCGCTGTCCCTGGCAGGCCTTAAGCTGGGCTGCCCTGTGTTGTCCGTGGCCCCAGCCACTTCTGTCATACTCACATGGCCCATATAAAGCACTGAATTTCACCACTCTCTTGCTAGCCACTTAGCTCCGGTCACCATGGTTACTTTCGGCCGGCGCCTCTGACATCATGAGAGGCACCAGTGAAAGCAACCATAGTGACAGGATGCTAAACAGGGACTCAGGGAGGGGAGCCAGAGCTGACACAGGGGGGACACAGAGGTGGACAAGGTGATACAGGGGGACAAAAAAGGCACAAGATGAACGGAAAAGGACAAAAGAGGAGGAACAGAGGTGACACAGGGGGACAAAAGGGGCATGGGGAGCTGAGATGATACAGAGGGGGGCAAAAGAGGCACAGAGGTAAGAGTGTTCCGACTTAAGAATGAATTCAGGTTAAGAAAAGACCTACAATCCCTATCTCATTCGTTAACCAGCGACTACCTGTATTTCGCTAGTCCCTTCATTAGGTACTTCTTGCTTGTACTGAGTATGACCTTTTTTCCCATCAGAACTGCTTTAATCCTTCGTGACATTCTTCAGAGATTTTTGGTTCATATTGACAACAGAACATCATGCAGTTTACTCCACCAACACCATGTCATGGACATGCCCATTTTTCTCTGATTTCCTTCGGAGGGTGGTGTGCACAAATAATGTGCCGCTTGGGGCCACAAAAACCTGAGCAGCACCCCTGGATAAGTTGCTTCTTTGTCTAGCTTCTTGTCACAGAGTAGCCATGGCAGGAAGAAGAGGACAGGAAATGGCATCTGCAGTTCTGTCAACCATTCAGTTATGGTTCTGTTAATGTAGCATGAAGGCTCCCTGCACACTGCAAATCCGTTTTCCGATTCCGATTCCGATTCCGTTTCCGATTCCGATTCCGTTTCCGATTTTCCTTGAATACATTCAACAGAAAAACGGATCAAAAAACGCAGCATGCAGTTAAGATTAAAAATCTGAATCGGAATCGGATGTAAAAACAGATTAAAAAGCGGAATCGGAATCTGAAATGCATGCAGTGTGCAAGAGGCCGAAGAGGAGTAAAGAGGTCAGCAATAGAACTAACCACATAATTAATCAGGAGGAACGTTAACATCTCAACACCTTTAAAGTAAATAGTAAATCTGAAATGAAAATAAACTAATGAGATACAAAATTGTCTTTTCAGACCTAATACTAAAGCTAGGAACCCAATAGACCAAAAAAATGACTTTTTTCAGGAGCGAGGACAAACAGATTCTGTTATTCATATGGATCCATTTTAGAAATGTCTGTTTTCAAAGTACCCCTTGTTTCCATTTCAGTAGCGGAACACAAAGCCCCGGCTTGAAAGTCTATTCAATACATCCGTCCTAACTAGTGTTTAGCAGAAAGCGGACATGATAATTTTCTGATTTGGGCTCTATAAACTCTTCCCCTTTTTGACCCCTTACTAGTTATCAGGAAGAATTGGTACTTGGGTTATTAACCCTCACGGTGGAAAGAAGAAAAGGGAACACAGACAAGTTGTAAGTAGGGAACACAGAATAGAGACACCGAGAGCCCAATATAGTGTAGTATGTACTGGTATGTAGATATGACAAGTGGTGACAGGAAATTTGGGCGCATGAGGCAAGTGGACAAAAAGGGCGCCGCCATTCATTCCCATAATAAATATCGTTTGATGGGCGCCGGAACAGGAAAGAAGGGCGTCCGAGATTATTAACGTTTTCGAACTGCGCTTGTGATAAATGATTTAAGTTTACAAAATGTGCCCGTGACGAATAACGTTTACAAAAATACTAAATATATCTATTGCATTTAACTAAAACGTTATTTAAAATGTTATCCCTTACTGTTTGTAAAACATTATTATTCACATAATAAAGTGATCAGTAAGTACATTGTAATATATTTTTTACACTCACTATTTGTAAAACATTATTATCCACACAATAAAGCAATCACTAAGGGGGGTTTTAGAGTTATCCACCACCAGGGGGGATTTAGGGTTAGGCACCTCCAGGGGGGAATTAGGGTTAGGCACCACCAGGGGGATCTAAGGTTTAGTCACCACCAGGGGAGATTTATGGATAGGCACCACCAGGGAGGTCTTAGGGTTAGGTACCACCAGGAGGGTCTTATGGTTAGGCACCACCAGGGGAGATTTAGGGTTAGGTACCACCAGGGAGGTCTTAGGGTCAGGCACCACCAGGGGGTCTTAGGGTTACGCACCACCAGAGGGGTCTTAGGGTTAGGCACCACCAGGGGGGTGTTAGGGTTAGGCACCACCAGGGGGTTCTTAGGGTTAGGCACCAGCTGGGGAGATTTAGGGTTAGGCACCACCAGGGAGGTCTTAAGGTTAGGCACCACCAGGCGGGGGTCTAAGGGTTAGGAATAGGTAGAGGGAGGGTTCTGCGTGAGAGTAGAGTTAGGTTTAGTTGTAGTAATATGTTAGTAATGTTTACTAACGTTTTACAACAGTTATTACCAATGTACTTATATATTTTTTTCATCGTTATAAACAATATTTTCAGATTTTATTACATGAAGAAACGATAAATGAAGGTTATACACAATATTATACAATTATAACGATTATACATATATTATAATTTTTAACAAACGTAATTTCACTTTTAAAACAGGGAAGATTGTCGTTTTCACAATTTGCGATCTCACACACATTATTTAATTTTTTTTAGTGTGTAAAATATTATTGTAAATGAAATACAACACAATATTTTTATAAACGCTATTACCGCTTATCGTTTACACCATGCGTCCTTTTATAAACAATATTACTGCTTATTGTTTACACCACGTGCCCCTTTTTTTCCCGAGGCCCTTTTTGCATGTACGCATGACACGTAAGTATCTATTTATACTTACAAACATGGGTTACCGTCCAGGTAACAACTATTTTAGCAAGTGAGGAGATTAGACCTGTCCCCACTCCGGATTAAGAAGTCGCTCTCTGTAGATAGGAAATAAGGGGCAACACCCCCTCCACCATGGGTGGACTCAGAAACTGTATAAGCAGACAGAGAATCAGAATCGGAATCAGAATTAATTTTATTTCGCCAAGTAAGTTTGCACCTACAAGGAATTTGTCTTGGCAGTTGCTTAACAAACACAAACAAAAACAATACAAGGACAGACAGTGTGTATATTACAAGTCAAGGACATTATAAGTATAGTGGCAGTAAGCAATGTGAGAATTGTTCATTTACAGTTCTGTGCTGATTACTATCAAGTCCTAGCAGCTCTAACGTGGTTCAGCATTAAGTATGGCTACCGTTTGAGGAAAAAAACTGTTCCTGTGTCTAGAGGCGCCAAAAGGATAAAATATTGTAAAATGTTTAAAATGAGAGGAGGCAGAGGTGGACTTACCTCCTCCAAGCCGACACACACGAGTGGTGTGCATTTTCAAGACAACAAAAATGTATTTATATACTCCAGAAAGTGCACTTAAATACAATTTTGTTGTTTTGAATATACACACCACTCGTGTGTGTCGGCTTGGAGGAGGTAAGTCCACCTCTGCCTCCTCTCATTTTAAACGTTTTACAATATTTTATCCTTTTGGTGCTTCTGTCTGCTTATAAAGTTGTATGTAGGATTAGGGCTATACATCCCATTGCTTATTATCATCGGCACAACAACAACACAGGGGGCCGCCCTGTGAAATAGTCATAGGGCCCCCTGGGATCCAAACACCGTCCTGTTGATTGCCTCCATGCACACACTTTGCCCCAACAGAGTAGTGCAGGGAGTGGAGTAATATTTACCTGCTTCCAGTGCTGGGTTCTCCTCTATGCATTACAGCCGAACTCTGCTGACATGGGAGTGCATGTGCATACAAAGGTAACAAAACCCAAATGACTTGACACTTACACCAACTTGGAAAATATTTGGCCACAGGCACTTTTTTATTGGTGGATTAAAACTTCCAATAAGATAACTTTATTATTCTGTATTCAAACTTTAATAAATATTTACATAAACTTTGTATCAACACATACAAAACTTGAATAAAGTCCAGATAAAAGTCCACATAAACTGAGCACAAAGCTCAATCACCTTAGTGGGTGACTTTACCTAACAGCCAGACGTAGCCCGGCCCCACCTGCGGAAAGCTCAACTGCGTCTTGTAATCCCATATTAAATATGTCCAACCCAATTTCTGAGAGGTGGACCAGATCATTCCAGTAAAGAGACCTCAAACCTCCCTCCAATTCGAAATGCCGATAAGAGATACTGTCGGCATAAACTTAGAAATGGCAAAATTCACCTGCTTCCTATACCATTCCAGAAAGCGTAACTCGGGATAGGACAGCCATACCAACCTAGGGAACGTCTCAGAAAATATGAATGTTGCTTCTGGCAGTAAACCGTGAAGCCGTTACATGTTTGGGTAAATCCAACACCAGGCTTCTACTGCGGTGAGAACATTATTATTATTATTATTATTATTATTATTATTTATAAATACAATAAATAATAATAGTAATAATAATGTTCTCCTTCATTCACCACAGTAGAAGCCTGGTGTTGGATTTACCCAAATCATTATCCCCTAAGTGTAAGACAATTACATCAGGGACAGTCACAGGCAAAACCTTTAACCATTGTGCAATGCTACCCAATAAGCCTCTCCACCTCATGCCCCGCTGACCAAACCATAGAACCAGAAAATCGTCCTCGTTTAAACCCAAATTCAGCGAATAAGGATGGATGGACGCACACTTTTTCGCCCAGTATAAGAACGAGTGTCCAACCAGCCAGACAATCACTTTCCGGCCTATAAAAGAAGAGAACGGTTAAAGACAGGGGCGTAGCAATAGGGGTTGCATCGGGGCCCTTGGGCCAAAGGGGCCCTGAAGGGCCCTCACGCAACTGAAGTATTAGCTCTCTATTGGTCCTGTGCTCACAATAATCACTTCTATAGATACTTTGAATAGTGGTAATCATTAACAAACTGTCCCCTTCTTGCACCTCTGACACTGTAGTTGCCATTGGCAGTTTTTCGTGAGCCGTATCAATTTTTATGTATAGAGTGCTTGGGGGGCTCCATTGTAAAACTTGCATTGGGGTCCACAGCTCCCGATACGCTTAATAATTTCTTCAGAAAGGCCTAAATGAGCTGCTTCAGTCGCAGCTCCAATTCGAAAGGAATGGGGGATAATTTTATGCCCTAAACGTCCCAACCTAGCTAAGCAAAGCTTCAGTACTGCTCTAAACTGAAACACTGTTAATGCTGATCCATCCGCATGGCACAGGGAAAGACAGGGAACCAGCCCTAATCTGCTTGAAGACTGAAACAGAATGAAGAGGGCATGAAATCGAACCAGGCAAACCGTATAAATGCAACCATGCACCCCTACCTCTCTGATCTGTTTTTAAATGCCTCACCAACAACAACACCTCCCTAATGTTCACCAGCACATTCTGTTGTAGTAGACCTGTATGGACTGACTTTGACTTGGACACCATCTCAGACACCCTCAGAGCCCCATAAAAAGCTAAAGAAAAAGCTTCCCGAAAGAGACAGGTTTCATAGTTAGAAGAAGATACAACCGACAGAATGGAAGATAAACCCTCCAACATAGCAAAACTAATTGTCCTACACTGATCACGACTAGGCGAAATTCTCCACAAACCTTTCATGAACTGGTGTACCAAGAAGGAATTCTTACACAATGGTACCCCATGCACCTTCTGGAAAAAGGAAACACCAGCAATGATTTTATGTACTGAAGATGCAGCCAAACCCTCCTGCACTAAATCACAGAGAAATATTAACACCAATTCTTGCGTACCATCTGAAGGTAGTGCACCCATACTGCTGGTCAATTTTACCCATCTGTCCCATGCGGCCGAATAGTCGGCCCATGTTCTAGGAGACACAGAATGACGAACAAAATCAGTAATTAAACCATTATAATCTTCCATAAGTGCTCCAGACATTCCAAGCCAGCTGCCTCTGCTTCAGGTGTAGCCTCTCTGAACAAATGGAATCTCTGTCGAGACAATGCATTTGCTAAGATGTTTTGCTTCCCTGGTATATGGATTGCTTTAAGCCAAATACTAAAATATAAACACTGAAGCACTAAATACCTTAACAGAGACACCACCGTCACAGACTTTGATGACAAGCAATTTACGGCAAAGATGACACCTCTGTTATCTGTCTCCAGGATAATGCGCCTATTACTGAATAGCTTACCCCATAATACCACCGCAACCAGGACTGGGAAGAGTTCCAAAATGACTATGTTCTTAGTCAAACCTTTTAGCTACCAAGACAAGGGCCACAATCCTGCACACCACTGACCCTGGAAATACGTTTCCAAGCCAACTGAACCGGTGGCATCGGTAAACAAATATAGTTCACCCGCAGATACAAAAACTGCTTGCCGCAGATATTTCCCATTATAAATCTGTAAAAAACGTTACCAAACTAACAAGTCTTCCCATATCTCACATGTGAGGCGGACATGAAGATAAGGTGATTTACAACCAGAAATAATCATGGCAATTCTTCTAGAAAAAATCCTCACCATAGGCATGACTCTTCCTGCAAATGCGAGGAGGCCCAACAGGAATTGGATCTCCTTCACTGTCGTTTTAGATTTGTGCAGCAGCCGAACAGCGACGCTTTTAAAAGAACAATCTTGTCAACCGGCAATCAGAATTCCATTGCGATGGAGTCGATTTCAATTCCCAAAAAGGTCAGTGTTGTGCAGGTATAGACCGTATTCTCACCCACCAAAGGCAGTTAAGCAAAAGACTCCGAAGAGGTGGCACAAGCTTCAGAATCAGAGGGGCTCACAAAAGGAAATAATCTAAATAGTGTCCGATAAAACCCATTTTACAAAACAACCTGACAGACCACTCCAAAAAAGATGAAAACATTTCAAAATAGTAACAAGATGAGGCACAGCCCATAGGCAATGCCTTATCAAAGTAGTAGCGACCATTGATTTGAAATCCCAGTGAATTAATCCCAACAGGGTTATTGGGCAAGAGGCAGAATGCCGACTTAATATCCGACTTTGCGATTAGCGCTCCTGGGCCACACGCACGAATCATCCCCAGAGCTTGATCAAATGTCAGATATTTCACAGAACACAGATCAGTGTCAATAGAATAATTCAAAGAATCACCCTTAGGGAATGACAGGTGATGTATGAGCCAGAATTTGCCCGGTTCTTTTTTGGGGACCATCCCCAGGGGGATAAGGTAAAATTAACAATTGGCGGATGTAAAAAGGGGCCATCGATCCTATCCGCTTGCACCTCTTTGGAGATCTTTTGCTCAGCCACCTCAGAAAGAAGATCCACAGATTTTAAATTATGCACCCATGTACAGCCCACCCCAGAAAATGGGGGAACGTAAAATCCTTCAGAAAAACCCTTAATTACAAATTTTCTGGTCTCCTGGCTTGGTAGCAGATCTAGCCAAGGACACATGTTTTCCAGCCTCACCGGCGTCCGTGCTCTTGAGAAAGACCTCTGGTAGCGGATTGTACAAGAGTACCTGCATTTTTGAAGGAGCGGGTTGCTGGGTGATTACCAGCACAAAAGGAACATTTGTGCTTGTATCTGCAGTTGGTAAGAAACCTGCAGTGGGATCCATTAAAGGAAGAACATATTCCTTACTTAAAGGGCACGGACACTGTGGAGGCAACAGGGCCAGATCTAGACTGCACCTTCTGCGGAAGCATGAGGGATAACCACAATTCAACATCTTTACGTCCCAACTTCAAATGCGGATAAATCAACATTTTCTGCCGAAAGGCATTATTATAAAGAAACCATGCGAAGCCGCCAAATTGACTGTGGGCCTCCAGCACCATATCTCAATGACGAAAGAGACGTGAGCATAACTCAGGATGTTTCTCTCCCAATACACTAGAAAATATGCAATATGCCTGCAACCAGTTATTTAACGTTCACGGGACAGGCCTGCGCATATCCTCTTCAGCATCTTCATACTTTTTTTTTTTTGATAAATATTATTTATTAGCAGGCAGCAAAGAGAGCAAATCAACATAATCACCTCTCCAGTTCTTTAATTTTACTGCCTGTGCTAGATAATAGACTAGCGGGTATACCTCGCATGGCATTTCTTCCTTATAGGAGCTTTCTAATACACCCTGTCTCTGAATGGGAGTAACATTAACAAGTAAAGTAGGAAGGTGTGAGGAGGAAGGGGACAAAGGCACAGAAGTGGTTAAATCAGGAGAAGAATTAGTTAAAAGGGCAGGACAATAAAAGTCCCCTATCACTAGCAGCAAGGGTGCGACCAAACTGCAGCAGGTGTAACAGGGGAAGGAGAAGCAGGAGGTCGCTCATGCACAGCAGCAGGAAACCTCAACAGTAAACCCTGCATACAATCAAACAGCAATGACATTTTCTGCATCAGACAGCAAAGCATTCCCCCTTCCCTGCTCTCGCCAGTAGAATCAGCATCAGGGTCCTCTCTCTGCTCCCCGGCTCCGGCTCCCTAGTCACCCCAATCGGCACCAATGTCCCCCAGCAGCCTCCCGACATCTGTTCCAACTCCACCGCTCTGTTGATGTGGACCCGCAGCCCCGTGGTCACCGCCAACACTCCTCTGATCTTCTTGGCCACTCTGTGGAATGCTCTGATTACCCACTTCCGGTGCGGTGCCCTGGAATGCATACGTCACCTACTGGAAGTCGGCAACCACTTCCGCCTTCAGTCCAGACCTCCGATTGGGCGGCACATCAAGGGGTGGGGAATATGGCCTCTTCTGCTTTCTGGGCCTTTTCGCCAGAAGACCTGCGCCCGCCTCCTCCTCCACTGATGCCCCCAAAGCTCGCTCCATGGAAGGGTAGTGGCCCGATACACCTTTACCGCTGATCCGCCCACATTCGATCCACTTGCTGATGGGGCCCCCGCACTGTGACCACGGCCAGCCGGCAACATCACTGGAGGTTCAGACTGGGAACGCCTCACATCCAAACGCTGGTCATCCTTCTTCTTCTTCTTTGGAGCTGTCTTCTCAGAGGTCCTCTGCGACACAGCCGCTCTAGCAATACACTCATTGATCAGCTCCAGGCCACCTGCAGTACCAGCTAGTCCCACAATCTCCTGCAATAATTGGTCCATGCTGACAGGAATGGTAGTACAATCAAGCCTACACAGGGGGAAAATGATCCAGCTGCACCTCAGACAGATTGACAGAGCTCCCGACAGGGAGCTATATTCATCCTGGAACCAGTCCAACATTCATTGGCCAGCTGATCTTTCGCACTGTTGGACAGCTGTCTCTTTTTTTTTTACCTGAAAGAAAAGAATGACAGCAGCAGACTCTGCACACCATAGGGCTACTTATCACAGTTTCAATAATGAATATTCCTGCATTTAGACCCACTAAATAAACAAGCGCTATTAGATTAAACCAGTTACCTGAGCTAATTAATACATACTTTAACCAAATAACCTATATAACAGCATTCCATCCCTCTGATGCACCGCCCGCCCATGTTGCCCCATTTTAATATAAATGAGGCTTGCCAGTCGCCTGCTCCCAATTATGTGACTTGCATTGCATGCGGATATGATGCATGGAAGAAATCCGCAGCTACTCTTTATGTGGGTATGGAGAGGGAGGAGAAGCTGACCCCCACACCCATCGGACCATTGTTGTGCCCCTGCATATCATTATGCTACAAGTCACTTGAGGTACACTTTAGGACTATACCTGTGCTGTTGACCAGCAGCAATAAAACGAGGTGTGTGTATGTGGGGGAGGGGGGTTACGTTTGTAAACGTTGTTTATTTTTAAACACTGTACGTGTTTTCCACTAACTGATGAAGCACTTTGGGGTGAAACATGTAGAAATCTGTGACACTGTATATATTTGCACCTTATTGTCTTCCCCTTACGGCAATTTTTGTATTTACTAGGTAGCACTTTATCGTTTTCTAGCAATAGGAGTGTAGTACCTGAGACATATATATCAGGTAAACACCTGGCCATCGATTGGGTTACTTACCTAGTGTACTGTGTATATAGTTCTATACTCATTTACATGTGTGTGATACCTACATCCCTACCCACTTTCTGACACAGAGGGGAGGTGGAGGGTCATCAAAGACCCCCATACACGTGTTGCCCAATTTAAATGTTGGATGACTCCTTCAACAGTTCCAATCCATTCAAGGATTTTTATTGTTAATTAGGGGCATCCAGTGGACCACATTTTGCAAAATTAAGTAACCCAAAGAACATTTTTTTTCGTATTTACATTCTAACTAGGTGGCGTACCGGTACTGTTTAGGAAATAAATGCCTGTGTGCGCCCCTGCTTTTCATCTAATTAGATCTAACTAGAACTACTAGTTTTGAACACTCAAGCTACTAACTGATCCTGTCTGTAATTTGCTGCAGAGGTGCTCATGTGCATCAGAAATTATGGAGAACCATGTGATCAGCTTGATCAGGTGATACATTTATAAGGCTTCTATTTGATGTTCACAAGCACGTGTCACAAGCATGTGTCCTTTTTGTTTCCTGTGTAGGCAAAAGCAGGAAGTGATCACATCAAATCAGAGCCTTACAAATCTATCACCTGATCAGACTGATCACATGCTTCTCCATGACTTCAGCTATACACAAGCTCTGTAACTGATTTTCAGCAGCTGCACTATCCTGAGGACAAAACAAGATGGAGGCTGGCACTTCCTTCTGTATCAAGCTCTTTTGTTGAACCATCAATTAAAACATGTGGCTATACGGCTTGATACAGTTGGAAGTGCCAGCCTCCATCTTGTTTTGCTACTACTTGGATCCTACAGTGCGGGGACCCCTTGAGGCTTCCCTTTTCAGTGAGTGCCACTCTTTTCTATTTATATAAAAGACTCCATCCTGAGGACAAAGCATTTGTAGCTAGTAAATTATCCTGTTATCTGTTGGCATATCTTGATTTTTATACTTCACAAACACAAAGGCAAAAATAAAAATGTACTTAACCACTTGAGGACCGCAGTGTTAAACCCCCCTAAAGACCAGGCCATGTTTTGATTAATTGGCCACTGCAGCTTTAAGGCCAAGCTGCAGGGCCGCACAACACAGCACACAACTGATCCCCCCCCTTTTCTCCCCACCAACAGAGCTCTCTGCTGGTGGGGTCTGATCGCCCCCCCCCAGGTGTTTTTGTTTTTTCTAAATAAATATTTATTTCTTTATTTTAACAATATTTTTTACTATTTTTTTTATTTGATCATCCCCCCTCCCTCCCCCCGCCAGCCAAACAGCATTATTGGCTGTCATAGGCTTCAGCCTGGGGCTGCTGCCACGGCAACGCCCCTGCGTGGGGTGGTCATGAAGTGGTTTAAACAACATTTAATTTTGGTAATATCTAGCTTCTCTATAACATTTAATTTTGGTATAGTCTAGCTTCTTTATAATCTATTATACATCCTACACAAGCAACGAGTGACCTGATCTGAAGACTAAGTAGACAAGACAGATGTGAAATAGGGCAGTGATACATCACAGAGCCTTAAAGGCCCTGTCCTCCTGTTCCGGTTTAAAAATGCTGTCAGAAATAAAAGCAAATAAGGAAACATTGTGTGGATTAGACCTACTCAAAATATCTCACATCCGTCTAAATGACAATGAATATTCATATGGATGTGTTGAGCTGGATGATGATTACTCTAACAGAAGGTACTTAGTGTACTAAATGTACTTCTGCTTAGCTATAATTAACAAGCACCAATTCGTTGGCCAAAAAAATCCTTAGCGCTTTTTTCTCACCATGCCTTATTTGCTAACATTTCTAAGGTGGGAAGTTTGTCTCTCAAATGGAAAACATGTTGTTCTATGCATTGTTTCATGAGATTTGGTACCTTAACAATGCAACAAAAGCAACCGCATTATACAGAACATTATTCATAAGTTGGATGCAGGAGAACAAGGCGTGAACCAGTTCAGTATAAAAAAAGTCAGTCTACATTCATATTATGTAAATGCATATTTAGGTTATTTAGGTGACCAAAATAAGGAATCCACTGGAAATGCCTGCTCTTCCCCACTCAAGTGAATTGACAGTATGGTTGGTGAGTTTCAAGAAAAACACAAACAAACGTTTTGGGTGGATAAGACTAAAAAGAATAGGAAGCATCCCAAATAAGCAAATGAAATCATAAAAAGAGTATAGGTTATTTACTTACGTATTTTAACTTTAGCCTCAGCTACAGTATACTGTATATCCTCTGTGCCTTCATCTGAGCCACGAGGATGTAGATCTTGTAGCTGATGCTCCTGTGCACACCTCTGGCACTATCTGCTATAGCACTAATTGGTGAAAGAGAATATATGCTCCCTGAGCCATTACCATTAAAATACTTTTATTTTCTCAGTTCATAGTGAAAACGACACACTACAGCATTATTTCAGAATCAAATATGCTCAATATAAATCGTGACAGGAACATAATCCAAGTTTGTGATAAATGGGTGAAATAGCCAAACAAAATTTATATATATTTTTATCTACAGTAGTGTTTTTTATATACCGGAATTGGTAAAACTGAGAAATAATGTGTTTTTTCCCTCCTTTTCCTATTAAAATGCATAGAAAACAAAAATTGTTCTAAGGAAAAAATGCCATACAATGAAAGTCTAGTTTGTCTTGAAAAAAATATATATATTTCATTTAGATATCATAAGTAGGGATAAAGTTATTGCTGATTAAATAGGGACATTGCTAAAATGTCAAAAATGTCAAAAATAAGGTCTGGATGTGAAGTGGATAATAGTTATGGCACTTAAACCACACATTCCAGGTGTTTATGTCCTCTCTGCCCTAAAATGTGTACAAGTTACAAAACCATTTGCAATGTTAAAGTGAAATTGCATAAATATGAATACATAAAAATAGAGTTAAAATGGTGTATATTTGTAATGATCGCTGCTGCAGCAGCTATTACTGGAAGTAGTAGTGCTGCAGCTCAGGCAGTTCTGATCTATTTCCATGCAAGTTGCATAGCTTTGTCTGTCTTTCCCTGCTGTCAGCTTGTGACTGATTATCATTCACCTGTGTGGGAATCTGCATGTCTGCTCCCATTGGATGACCTCAGTATAAAGATCTGCTTCCTGCAGGGTTTCCTTGGGTTTTCATAGCTTCAGCTTAAGCCAGTCTTGCTGTCGCTTTAGCCCCCGATCGTGTTTCTTGTTATAAAGATACTTTGCTGGTCTTTGCATCATATATTGGTTCATTGCCAATATATATGCATACCAGCACGTTTATTATTTTCCTTGTATTTGTGTTACGTTAATACATCAGTGTCGCTGATGTATACGTACACGAACTGTTTATATCCTGTGTGCAGTTAGTCAGCTTTCCAGCACGTTTTGGTAGGTTGCGCGTACCGTGACCACCCGTGCTGAGGTAGTTACCCTGCTCCTGGTTCTGTTTGTGGATTGCGTTCATCTCTGCGAAGAGATAACGAATCCTTCTGAATCCTGTTCTGTTACCGTTTGTGGATTGCGTTCATCTCTGCGAGGAGATAACGAATCCTTCTGAATCCTGTCCTGTTACCGTTTGTGGATTGCGTTCATCTCTGCGAAGAGATAACGAATCCTTCTGAATCCTGTTCTGTTACCGTTTGTGGATTGCGTTCATCTCTGCGAAGAGATAGCGAATCCTTCTGAGTCCTGTTCCCTGTGTTACTCTATTCCTAGTCAGCGTTCCTGCTTATGTCATATATCGGTTCATTGCCGATATATACATATGTTAGTCAGACGTTACAAATAGTTTCATTGATAGCTGTAATTGTAATACGCTAGGAAAACATACTTATTGTATATTTATCTGTGTTGCGTTCATCTATCTTAATCCTGCTATTTTCTGACTATCCTGTCCTGTCTTTGTGAGGCACGCCATCGCCGCATCGCATTGGCTGCCTCATTCCAGTCTGTCTGGTTTTGGACGCTTGCTGTCGCTAAGTAGCCGCTAGCTAGCAAGCGTTCATTCTGTCTACCTGTCCTGATCTCCTCAGTTCTGGTTTATGCGCTCAGCGCTACTTTGCGCTGAGACGTTATAACGAAAGCATTGTTTGTGGCTGTCAGATCTGCACCGGCTCTGTGCGCCACAAGCTCCTATTGGAGTCAGTCCTCCCCTCCACTATACTAGGGATAGCCTGTTTCCTGGTGCTAGTGTGTGTACCTCCTCCACGCCAGCTCATGCGTTGCATGCTGACTGTGGAGAATACACCACCAAGCCTTACATTATGAAAACCCCATTACCAATCCCCATTGTGGGTGGGATTCCCAGAAAGTATGACACTGTTAATTATGGTTCCTGTTCCTTTAAGAAATTTGAAGAACTTAGCTCTGAAACAGAAAATGAGTTTTTCTCTGAATGTGCCAGGTTCCTGACCAATCCTGATCTCCAAGCGACTCCTGTTTCAACCTGGGCACTCCAACTAAGTTATATTTTGTTTAAAGGGGAATTATTCCAGTGGGCATTTGATGTTCTCAATCATTCCGATTTGAAAGAGAGACCACTGGAATTTCTAGCGTTTGTGATCCATAACTGGTTGCGCATAGATCCATTGCCTTTTCCTCTAAATGAACTCCTGGCAGCAGGCCAATCAGCTGCTCCTTCAATTGCTTGCAAGAATGAGCAGCAAGCAGAAAGTGTTACTGATAATTTTCCTGCAGCTTTGAATAAATCACCAAAAACCGCAAGGTCAAAGGCAAAACGCAAACGTTCTAAGAAACGTGTCCAATCTGCAGAATCGTTATCCTTAGCGACTGAGACCTATAATGAGATTCTGCCATTAACAGATAATGAAATGCAATTGTTTTTCAGGGGAGTTAAATGGACTTATGAAACTACTAATGAACTTTCCTCCCTGGCTAGGGAAAATAAAGATTTTTGTTTAAAAGAATTATCTGAGTATGATTATGATGAGATATTACAGAGTATTGAACAAATCAACTTATTTGTGAACCAAGGGAAGTTTGCATACACTACAGTTCAACACTTGCTACAGGTATTGGAGATTCTTAAGAATAAGGAATCTGCCAATCACCTGCTAATTAACCCTATACATGTGCCTGCCACAATCATATCTGCAAACCATGATCTGCCTGTTAAGTATGCTTGGAATCCTCCATTTGAGAAAGGAGAGATGGAAGCTCTGGTCAATGAATGGAAGAATGATTCAAGTTCATTTTGTCAATTTTACAGTGCAAAAAGTGAATTGGTATTGAATGCATGCATTAAGTCTGCCTATAACCTAATAAAAACTGGTGTGTGTGAGTATGACATTGTGGCTCCATTGATTGATGTGTGGGAACTGATTTTGGATGATTTTTTTGTGACTCCGAATTCGCAAATTTGGCGTTCTGACCCGCCTGCTTCAGCACCTTTGGCTGATTCAGCAGGTGATTCGGAGCTCTTTTTGTGTGAAATTGAAGTTCCTGCAATTCCACCCTGTACCATGGATAACTCAGTGTTACTTCCCAGTAAAACAGAAGCCACTGATACATTCTTAACCTTGCCCTGCGCAAATTTCTCAGCAGAGAATCCAGAGGTCCTGCTGACTTCCGAGTCCAGCCTAGCCAGTACTCATGACTCTTTGTTTAGTGAAACAGACACCAGAAAAATCTTGCCTGTCTCTGCAAACACTTCTGCAGAAATTACCTGTGTTAATAAAGTTCAACTCCTGTCTGATCCAGCAGATGCGCAAACATTGTGTCTTGATCTTCCTGTTTCTACACCTCGCTCTAGTTTCGTGAATAGCTCAGAGCATCTGCTATGTGAACCTGAAATCGCAGAATTATTACCTTGTTCAGAAAATTTTCCAATAAATTTGCCCTGTACCATGAATTGTGCAGTAGATCTCCCCAATGAAACTCAGGTCACAGAATCATTATGCTGTCCAGCAGGTGCTTCCATGGTTTTGCCCTGCAATATGGACTGTTCAGTGATCCTGTCCAGTGAAGCTGTGGTCGCAGAGTCTTATGCTTCACCCAGTATTTTGGATACTTTAAACCCTCTAGCAGAGGAGGCTGAAGCACTGCTTACCTCAGTTGGTGTTGCAGTAATATTCACTTGTCTAGCAGCTGTTTTGGAATTACAGTCTGCTCTAATAAAACTTGATGAATTTCTGCCCAGCAAAGCAGAAGCCATTGAAATATTGTCCTCGTCAGCAAGTGTGTCAGATACCTTGCCCTGTACACAGTCTGATTTAACCAATGTTGTTGAGTCCCTCTCCAGTGTTGTAACAGCCGAGGAACTCCAGCCCTGTCCTCTGAATGTTTCAGAAGTCTTGCCCTGTAACATGGATAATTCTGATTCTCTGGTCAAAATAATAGAAATCTCAGAATTTCAGTCCGGTCCGATGAGTGTTCCTGAAACCCAGCCCTGTATCCTGAAAGATTCTAGTTCTCTGGCCGCTGTGGCAGAGGTTCCAGAGTCCCCTTCCTGTCTAGGGAATTCCTCAGTTTTGCCTAGTCCAGTGGGGGCTGCTGCAATACTGACTTGTTCTGCAGCGCCTCATGAGCTCCAATCCAGTGTATTAAATGAGTCTCTGTCCAGTCCAGAGGTAGTTGTGGAGTCCCTATCTGGTTCAGTGCATACATCAGAAGATTTGTCCTGTTTTGTTGGTGCCCCTGAATCTGATTTGTTACTGACTTTGCTGGAATCAGCGACATCTAAGTCTGATCCAGCATTCTCGTGTAAAAGTCCAGTGGTTGCGAAGTTTAGTCATGATGATTTTTTTTTGGCCAGTCCTGGTTTTGGTCCTGTCTTGGCTGACCCTGAGGCTCACAGTTCCTTGACATGCCCAGAGGTTTCTCTTGTGCCGGTGTGCCCAGATGTTCTTTGTGTGCCAGAATGCCCAAGTGTGTCTAAGGTGTTAGCGTGCTCTGATGCTTCCTTAGTGGGAACACGTTCTGATGTTGCCAGTCTGCCTGCATGCCCAGAGATGGTTCTGGTCCCTGAAAGCCCTGATATTGATGTTTGTCCTTGTGGCCCTGACTCGGGAATTGCCCTAGGTTCCATAGGGGTTCTTGATAGTTCTCCATGTGAGCCTAAGGGGCGTTCTGACATATGGGGATCTCTTTGGAGCTTCAAGGTGTTCTGGGAGGTCTCTGAGAAAACCTGTCCTGGTACCTTGGACTGGTTCAACAGTGGGTTTTGTGTTGGTAAAGACAGTACCGGTGGGCATTGCAAAGGCTTTGGCGTTTCTGAACGGTTCCTGGAAGGCGGTGGGTATCGCTCAGGGAATTTCGGAGGGCTTTCTTCTGGAAATCATGGTTCTGATGGGTGTCACACTGGGGCTTGTGGTACTGATGGGCGTGGTTCTGTAGGTTCTGGTTCTGATGGGTCCAGTCTTGTGGGGACTGATTCTGGAATTTGGTCTTGCCGGGCTGTCCCGGTCATCATGAATTCTCAGTCAGACTGTTTTGTTGGGAATTTCGGTTTTGAAAAGCGTCTGGAATCCGCTTTTAAAGGCGGGGGTACTGTAATGATCGCTGCTGCAGCAGCTATTACTGGAAGTAGTAGTGCTGCAGCTCAGGCAGTTCTGATCTATTTCCATGCAAGTTGCATAGCTTTGTCTGTCTTTCCCTGCTGTCAGCTTGTGACTGATTATCATTCACCTGTGTGGGAATCTGCATGTCTGCTCCCATTGGATGACCTCAGTATAAAGATCTGCTTCCTGCAGGGTTTCCTTGGGTTTTCATAGCTTCAGCTTAAGCCAGTCTTGCTGTCGCTTTAGCCCCCGATCGTGTTTCTTGTTATAAAGATACTTTGCTGGTCTTTGCATCATATATTGGTTCATTGCCAATATATATGCATACCAGCACGTTTATTATTTTCCTTGTATTTGTGTTACGTTAATACATCAGTGTCGCTGATGTATACGTACACGAACTGTTTATATCCTGTGTGCAGTTAGTCAGCTTTCCAGCACGTTTTGGTAGGTTGCGCGTACCGTGACCACCCGTGCTGAGGTAGTTACCCTGCTCCTGGTTCTGTTTGTGGATTGCGTTCATCTCTGCGAAGAGATAACGAATCCTTCTGAATCCTGTTCTGTTACCGTTTGTGGATTGCGTTCATCTCTGCGAGGAGATAACGAATCCTTCTGAATCCTGTCCTGTTACCGTTTGTGGATTGCGTTCATCTCTGCGAAGAGATAACGAATCCTTCTGAATCCTGTTCTGTTACCGTTTGTGGATTGCGTTCATCTCTGCGAAGAGATAGCGAATCCTTCTGAGTCCTGTTCCCTGTGTTACTCTATTCCTAGTCAGCGTTCCTGCTTATGTCATATATCGGTTCATTGCCGATATATACATATGTTAGTCAGACGTTACAAATAGTTTCATTGATAGCTGTAATTGTAATACGCTAGGAAAACATACTTATTGTATATTTATCTGTGTTGCGTTCATCTATCTTAATCCTGCTATTTTCTGACTATCCTGTCCTGTCTTTGTGAGGCACGCCATCGCCGCATCGCATTGGCTGCCTCATTCCAGTCTGTCTGGTTTTGGACGCTTGCTGTCGCTAAGTAGCCGCTAGCTAGCAAGCGTTCATTCTGTCTACCTGTCCTGATCTCCTCAGTTCTGGTTTATGCGCTCAGCGCTACTTTGCGCTGAGACGTTATAACGAAAGCATTGTTTGTGGCTGTCAGATCTGCACTGGCTCTGTGCGCCACAAGCTCCTATTGGAGTCAGTCCTCCCCTCCACTATACTAGGGATAGCCTGTTTCCTGGTGCTAGTGTGTGTACCTCCTCCACGCCAGCTCATGCGTTGCATGCTGACTGTGGAGAATACACCACCAAGCCTTACAATATTGTGGAAACTGACATTTTTGGCAAGAGTGTTGCCACTATTAAAATCAAGAAATATAGCTGGAAATTAGGGTGCAGGGAAAGCCCAATAAATAGTTGTGTCCGAATCCCGAATAAGTAGCAGAACTCTGTAGGAATGGAGGGCATGCTGGGAACAATAGTTCACTAGAGTTAAGCAGCGTACACACGCCGGACTTTAGGCAACGACGGGTCCGTCGTTGCCTCCCGCTGGGTGGGCGTGCCAGCGACAGTCCGGCGTGTGTACGCTCTGTCGTCAGACTGATACGGCTGTTTCTGAGCGATCCGCCCGGCGGATCGCTGTCTGACGACAGAGCGTACACACGCCGGACTGTCGCTGGCACGCCCACCCAGCGGGAGGCAACGACGGACCCGTCGTTGCCTAAAGTCCGGCGTGTGTACGGACCTGTAGGCTACAGTGTAGTTGAACTTCCTATGCAAAATAGCAGTAAATGGGGGATGGTTTGTGTTGGGACTAGGTAGAGTAAATTAGGGTTGTAACAGGAAATTTAAGCGCCAGTGGCGAAATGGAAAAAGGGCGCCACCATAGGATTCAATGATAGAAGCCATGTTTAGAGGTAGTGCAGAGAAATTTGGGTTCCTGGCCACGCATAGCAGCAATGATGGGTGACTGGATAGCAGGTAGCCCTGGGACCTGCTATTTTATCGGTAGCCTCGGGTGCCCAAATGTCACTTTTTTGTGGCTAATCGCTTGCAGAACTGTTGGACTCACCATTCTGATTCTTACCTACCTCCTCCTTGTGACTTTCTTTCGCTCATGTTGAATATAATTATAATAAATTGATACTATATACCTATGGTTAGGAAAGCTTTTTTCTTTTTATTGTAATATCTGCACATTGTTGGCATTAGTCTTTGGTAGTATCTACATTACCTTGTGTGGTTTTATTTAACAAGAAAAGGGAGAATGACTGTAGGGGTGTGTCCTGTTTTAAGAGGCAGAGCTTAGGGCACCAGCGCTTATGTGCCTACACTGCCTATATGCCTATAGGCTCCTGAACTACAAATCCAGCCCTGACCCCTCTGTATTGTCAGTACCATCATTCGGACCCATGGGCATCCGCACATATGGCAAAACCGGGCATCTGCCCGAGCCTGGCCGCCCGCTGCCCCCCCCTGGCCGCGTGCCCGTGCAGCCAGCAGGAGGGAACAGAGCAGAGAAGAGAGAGAGCTATGGGCACAGTGGGGAAGGGCGGACGTCTCCCCCCCCTTCCCTCACCTTAGGGGTCTCTCTCTCCCTCGCTGTCCCCTCCGGAATGAAGTGTGCACTGTGCAGCGTCTGGCAGCGGGCGGAACTTACCTCCTCTCGCTCCTGCGCCGGAAGTTCTGGTGCCGCACTCTGGTCTGGATCAGGCCAGAGTAGCGGCTAATCCATCCGGCGCATGCAACGAGAGGAGGTAAGTTCCGCCCGCTGCCAGCCGCTGCACACTTCATTCCGGACTCCGGAGGGGACAGCGAGAGAGGGAGGGAGAGCCCCATAAGGTGAGTGCCCATAGCTCTCCCTCTTCTCTCCGCTGCTCCCCTCCTCCTGCACACAGACATGGCCACTTTTTCTGGGGACATATCCCCCTGGCTACATATACTGGGACATATACCCCTGCCTACATATACTGGGACATATACCCCTGCCTACATATACTGGGACATATACCCCTGCCTACATATACTGGGGCATATACAGCTGCCTACATATACTGGGACATATACACCTGCCTACATATACTGGGACATATACCCCTGCCTACATATACTGGGACATATACCCCTGGCTACATATACTGGGACATATACCCCTGCCTACATATACTGGGACATATACCCCTGGCTACATATACTGGGACATATACCCCTGCCTACATATACTGGGACATATACCCCTGCCTACATATACTGGGACATATACACCTGCCTACATATACTGGGACATATACCCCTGCCTACATATACTGGGACATATACACCTGCCTACAAATACTGGGACATATACCCCTGCCTACATATACTGGGACATATACCCCTGCCTACATATACTGGGACATATACCCCTGCCTACATATACTGGGACATATACCCCTGGCTACATATACTGGGACATATACCCCTGGCTACATATACTGGGACATATACCCCCTGCCTACATATACTGGGACATATACACCTGCCTACATATACTGGGACATATCCCCCTGGCTACATATACTGGGACATATACACCTGCCTACATATACTGGGACATATACCCCTGCCTACATATACTGGGACATATACACCTGCCTACATATACTGGGACATATACCCCTGCCTACATATACTGGGACATATACCCCTGCCTACATATACTGGGACATATACCCCTGCCTACATATACTGGGACATATACCCCTGCCTACATATACTGGGACATATACCCCTGCCTACATATACTGAGACATATCCCCCTGGCTACATATACTGGGACATATACCCCTGGCTACATATACTGGGACATATACCCCCTGCCTACATATACTGGGACATATACACCTGTCTACATATACTGGGACATATCCCCCTGGCTACATATACTGGGACATATACACCTGCCTACATATACTGGGACGTATCCCCCTGGCTACATATACTGGGACATATACCCCTGCCTACATATACTGGGACATATACCCCTGCCTACATATACTGGGACATACACCGCTGGCTAGTTTTTCTGGGGACATATACCCCTGCCTACATATACTGGGACATATCCCCCTGGCTATATATACTGGGACATATACCCCTGGCTACTTTTTCTGGGGACATATACCCCTGCCTACATATACTGGGACATATCCCCCTGGCTACATATACTGGGACATATACCCCCTGCCTACATATACTGGGACATATACCCCCTGCCTACATATACTGGGACGTATCCCCCTGGCTACATATACTGGGACGTATCCCCCTGGCTACATATACTGGGACATATACCCCTGCCTACATATACTGGGACATATACCCCTGCCTACATATACTGGGACATATACCCCTGCCTACATATACTGGGACATATACCCCTGCCTACATATACTGGGGACATATACCCCTGCCTACATATACTGGGGACATATACCCCTGCCTACATATACTGGGCACATATACCCCTGCCTACATATACTGGGCACATATACCCCTGCCTACATATACTGGGCACATATACCCCTGCCTACATATACTGGGCACATATACCCCTGGCTACCTGTTATGGGGACATCTCTACCCCTGGCTACCAGTTCTGGGGACATCTATACCGCTGGCCACCTATTCTGGGGACACCTATAGACCTGGGGCTACCTATTTTTGGGGAACCACTGCTATCAGATTGAGTGTATTTTGGGGAACTGCTGCCAGGTGAGAGGTGTCTACATATTAAGGGGGCATTCTGCCTATTTATGTGAAAAGCTGTCTATTTATGTGCCTCATGACTGCTGAATTTGTCTTGTTGCGGGCCTCATGGTTACTGACTTTGTCTTGTTGGGGGCCTCATGATTTGTTTGGGGCCTCATGATTTGTTGGGGGCCTCAAGATTGCTGAATTTGTCTTGTTGGGGGCCTCATGATTGCTGAATTTGTCTTGTTGGGGGCCTCATGATTGCTGAATTTGTCTTGTTGGGGGCCTCATGATTGCTGAATTTGTCTTGTTGGGGGCCTCATGATTTGTTTGGGGCCTCATGATTTGTTTGGGGCCTCATGATTTGTTGGGGGCCTCAAGATTGCTGAATTTGTCTTGTTGGGGGCCTCATGATTGCTGAATTTGTCTTGTTGGGGGCCTCATGATTGCTGAATTTGTCTTGTTGGGGGCCTCATGATTGCTGAGTTGGTCATGTTGGGGGCCTCATGATTGCTGAATTTGTCTTGTTGGGAGTCACATGATTGCTAACTGCGAGACTATGGAAAAAGCTGAATCATCATCATATGAGACAATAGCATTAAACCTACTTTTTCCGCTTTATAAAACAGAATGAAACTGGGAGGTTCTAAAAAAATGAATAATTTTTTTCAGGAGTACGATGGATGAAATTGTTTATCTTCACAGTTTATTTTCAACTTAATTTTCCATAATGTTCATGTATGAGTTAAAACGTTTGTATTTAGTTTAAATTGCTGTTGGCACTTTGTGATAGTAAAGTGACTTTGCAGTTTGGACACTCGACCTCCAAAAGGTTCGCCACCACTGTCCTAATCTAATGTCCCACCATTGCTTAATTCATGTAAACTTGTCTCCACCCACGACCACACCCACATTCTGGTTCATGACCACACCCATTTGTAGATGATATAGCTCCATTTTTTGGCGCGCAACACCAACCCCGCTTTTTGCTCCCCACTTTTTGCCCCCCCCTGGAAAATTTTCTGCAGACGCCCATGTTCGGACCTCTGAAGCTCCACAGAGGGCAGAGAGCTGAAACAAAATTGTGACCTTTATGAATAGTAAATACAGCGCTTTAAAATAAGCCAGATATAAATCAAATTATTACACTCAGTCCCTTTTGGCACACAGAAAAGAAAACAGTCCTCATTAAAGTCCATATGCACAGGCCTCCATATCGTTAGTATTAATCACGCTCACCAGAACAGATGGCTGATTAGTTATGATCAGCATATACAGCATATAAAAGATGTCATCCGATGCTCCTTTACACTTCTTCTTGTGTGCACCTCAAAATAAAAAGCATAACATAGCGTGATACCGTTTTGACATGTGGAAAACACGCCTTCACCAATGCCAGTGGTCACCCGTGTGGAATTTCTAATCACCACACACCCAATGTGTATAACCAGTAAAGTTGCGGGCTCACCAGATGCAAATGCTGACCGTGTGAAGGACCAGCTAACAGCGCTCAGCACAAAAGAGAAACCTCCTCACTCCAAACAGAGTCTTCTCCCTTAAAAGACTCAAAGCGGGATCGCCATAGTGTATTATCATTTATTAAAACATTTAAATGAGTCATATGACGAAACCGGTAGGGCGTGGCCTCGTAGCGCTGTGTGGAGACGCGAGTTTGGCAGCAAGGAGGAAGTCCACAGGAGGTTATATTAAATGCGCATATTTATAATGTGAGTGCACTACTTATTTTTAAATGTTTTAATAAATGATAATACACTATGGCGATCCCGCTTTGAGTCTTTTAAGGGAGAAGACTCTGTTTGGAGTGAGGAGGTTTCTCTTTTGTGCTGAGCGCTGTTAGCTGGTCCTTCACACGGTCAGCATTTGCATCTAGTGAGCCCGCAACTTTACTGGTTATACACATTGGGTGTGTGGTGATTAGGAATTCCACACGGGTGACCACTGGCATTGGTGAAGGCGTGTTTTCCACATGTCAAAACGGTATCACGCTATGTTATGCTTTTTATTTTGAGGTGCACACAAGGAGAAGTGTAAAGGAGCATCGGATGACATCTTTTATATGCTGTATATGCTGATCATAACTAATCAGCCATCTGTTCTGGTGAGCGTGATTAATACTAACGATATGGAGGCCTGTGCATATGGACTTTAATGAGGACTGTTTTATTTTCTGTGTGCCAAAAGGGACTGAGTGTAATAATTTGATTTATATCTGGCTTATGTTAGAGCGCTGTATTTACTATTCATAAACTTTACAGGGTGGCAATACACACCCAATCATATAGCGATCCATCTGACCAGGTTGAGATTTTAGTGAATCTGGAGGTTCATTCTATTGATATTAGTTGTGCTGGTGATAGAAGAGCGCATATACCATCTTTTCTCTCCAATATTGTGACCTGCCATGCTCAGGTGCCTCAGATGCTTTTCATGAACCTTTGACAGTTTACCTTAATTGCCTGCAACTTAATGTCAAGTCTGTTTGTACGTGACAAAATATATATTTACAAAATACACTCTTTCTTCTGCCCTCTAGGTGGCGGGTGGATCTTGCTACTGTTGTCTCACTATGGATTATCTGTAATAATTCTGATTAATTCATAAATGATAATGGGCTCTACTTTTTGTCAGGGAGATCCCTCTAAGGGCCTTCTGAAGCCTGGCATTTTTTCCCCCAGTTTGGCATCTTTAAAGAAAACCTGTAATGAAAAAAAACCCTCTGGGGGAACTTACCTTGGGAGGGGGAAGCCTCTGGATCCTAAGGAAGCTTTTACCCATCCTCCGCTGTCCCGGCAATCCAGCACGGCATCCCCCTCGAACAGTGGCGAGGTAAATATTTACCTACTGTGATCCTGCACAAGTGCACTAGCGGCTCTTCATTCGTGTTAAGGCTGAAATAGCCAAACCTGATCATATCTGCTCTACCATGCAAATGCGAGTCCTTTGCGCCTGTGCAGTAGAGCTGAAATGACCGGGTTTGGCTATTTCCGCTTTACCTGAACGAAGAGCCGCTAGTGTGCCTGTGCAGGATCGCGGTAGGTAAATATTGCCCGCGTCTGCGC